>NC_087252.1:32699493-32999493 GCF_037042905.1 Lytechinus pictus
AAGCGCTAGCCGGTCACTACTGGGCTTACATCCTAAACCACAAGAGAAACGTCTGGATCAAATTTAATGACATCGCCGTTACCGAGGTAACATGGGAGGAGCTAGAGAGGGTATCGTTAGGAGGAGACGGTAACGCTAGTGCCTATTGTGTCATGTACGTTGAGTCTGGTAACCGGGCCCTCTTTGAAGGTAAGCTAAGATCTCATTGTGCAGGGATGTGTTATGTTCTGTATGTGTTTTTTTATAGGTTTTTGCAGATCTGTATCATATGAATTTTAATGCTTTGATAATCCTGGCTCGTCCATTCATGATTTTGATCAAGGACATTACATGCTCTACTTTCACATAAGATTCATAATATATATTGATCGTCTTGACTAATTTTGGAACATGTTTCGACAAATGAAATTCAAGTGAAATATTTTCTCCATCAAGGGTTTGGGTTGTTCACAAGATTCACTATTCAATTTCAAATATTAAGAATCATATATCAAATGAGAGGATATAATTAGATTTATCAGAAATTGGACTTGTCAAGTCATGACCCTCAAATATTTACAGATTATGCTTCAGTGATGACAAAAAGGTACATGCAGGAAGGTACATGTATGCTCTATCAGCAATATCTGTTCAGCAGTTTATTTTTTCTCTGAAATTCACAAAGCTAATGCAAAATTTCAGGACCATTTTTTAATGACCTCTTGCACAATGGAGACATGATGCCGTACTTCAATACCTTCAATAAGTCCAGCCCTTGTATGGTTCAATTTTATTGTTTTTTTTTTACAGAGGTCCATGCAGAAACTGGTCTGATCAACTTGGATGACCTGGCCAACGACCTCCGACAACTCATCGTCGACGACAACCAGAAATTTGAAGAGGAGTTGAAGCAGTGGGACGAGCAAGTGCAGCTACGCCGACAACAACAGCTGCAACTTCAGCTACAACAGGTAATGATGGTGAAGATGATGATGGTGGTGGTGATGATGGTGAAGATGTTGCTGATGATGATGATGATGGTAATGATGATGAAGATGTTGCTGTTGGTGATGATGACATTGGCTCTGTTTCTGTTGATGGTGATGTTGTTACCGATGATTGCGATAATGATGATGATAGTTGTGATTATGATGTGAATTATAATGGTGGTTATGATATGATGGTGGTTATGGTGATGATATGTTGATGTTGGTGATGATGATGATGAAGATAATGATTATGATGATGATGATGAAGATGATGAAGATGATGATGATGATGATGATGGTGATGATGGTAATGAGGGTGATGAAGATGAAGAAGATGATGATGAGAGTGGTGATGCGCTGATGATGGTAATAAAGTGATGGTGAAGATGATGATGATTATGATGAAGGTGATGACATTGTTTGAATTGATGTTGGTGATGAATTGATGATTGTGATGATGATGGCAGTGACGATGGATATCCTGGCCCTAGTTCTGTATCCATCCATTTGACCATTGTATATCCAACAAACATGAAAATTCAAAAGACTATTCATTCTACCTTCTACCAAAGGGCCTAAACTGTTTAATAGAGATAAATGAAAGTTGTAACAATTTTTAAATAAGTTTGTAAATCCAATAAAACAACCACCCGAATGCCTGTCTGTATGAAAAGAAAATATGTGCCAAAGGATTCTTGAAAAATTGGTGTAATTGCTGAGAAATAAGCAAAATAAGCGTGGCGTTCCAGCCAAATGTCTGATCATTTTTTTCCAAGTATTTTAAAAATATACTGTCCCACATGAGCGTATCTGTGTTGGTGGTATAGTGTGATCGTTAGTCAGCTTAGATTTCATGATTTCACACAGTTCAGTTATATACAGTATGTAACTGTACCAGATCTAGCTGTAGGATGATAGGGTGACAATTAATCTTGGTTTTACAGACTTTCTCATGGAATCAGCGTTTACTGCAACTACTTTCATTAATCTAAAAATCATCATTCTTTTAGCAGGGAGAGAGAGGACAAGCCGACGGTGGGACCAGAGAGAAGATTACATCAAGAGGAGCAAGCACTACAAACGATGATGTCGTCCCTCTTGATGATGTCCCTATGAGGGACGTGGATGATGCCATGTCACCGAGGCGAGGACCGCCCCTTGCCAACCAGGACAGCATGGAGACAAGTCGTAAGTTATATTTGTTACCCTAAACCAAGGCAAGGCGAGGCTATTTGGTAATAGTCAAAATATTAATTGAGTCTTCAAAAAGTAGACTTAAAAAAGTTGGCTTATCCTGGGATCTTAGTGCAGAGCGTTGTGGCCCAGTGGATTAGTCTTCGGACTTGAAACAGATGGTCGTGGGTTCGAATCCCAGCCATGGCGTAATTTCCTTCGGCAAGAAATTTATCCACATTGTGCTGCACTCGACCTTGGTGAGGTAAATGGGTACCTGGCAGGAATTTATTCCTTGAAATGCCACTGCGCTGTAAATGGCTGCGGGGCTAAAGCCAGGGTAATAATATCCAATTAAGCGCATAGGGATGCATTTGGCAGTGATATGTGCTATATAAGCATGTTGGTATTATTTTTTAGTCTTTCTTGGTCACCATTTCTTTTTCCTATCAGCTTAGAATTTTCACTGAGATCGCACAGTGTGCACATCTAATAGTTGAGTGAATCCTGACAGCGCAATACCTCCTGAAAGACGAAGCTTAGACCTTTAATGTATTCTGTTCTCCTTACCTGATTAAAATTATATTTAGATTGTGATATTAAACTGTGGAGCATTTCCATCTATTCTACTCCCATTCAGATCCAGAGACCAGGCCCAAGACCCCTAAGAGTCCTAGAACACCAAAGAGTCCTGTCTCCACTGCCCCTTTCTTTGGAGAAGGTGGGCCAGAGGCCGCAGTACAGCAGGTTAGTCTACAATTCTGCACACACAGAGACATAGTGGTGCTATTTTTTTTTTTTAATAATATTTTATTTTCTTCCTCTTTCAAATCACTAATTTTACAATCACAATTCATATCAATCAAGATTTTGTACATGTATACGAAACAACTAAATATATCAATATCAATGAGATTACAAATTTTCAGAATTATTACAAATGAAGTTAACTGCCCAATAATATTTCTCTTCCATAACAATGCGAAAGCAGAGGGAAAAAAAACCATATCAATCGACAAATAAAAAATAGACTTTGTAAAAGATGACTTTATCCCCTGAACAGAATAGAAATAATCTCTTTTGCACATAATTGTACAAGAGAAAAAAAGGATAATAGATTTGAAAGGTTAGTTCGAGGAAGGTCTTTATACTATGTATTTTGCATCTAATGCAATGCTGCCCTCTGTGAGTACATAGTCTACATTCACCTTATGTCTTCATGGAGTTGATAAAAAGTATTTTTTGCAACCACTACGCAGATGCTTTCTGGAACATAGAGAATCTTCATGACAAATCAGTCTTTGTCGAAAATCGGTGAATCAAAACAGCTTTGTCGTCCGTGACTCTGGACAGACGACATATTTGCAATTTTTTGTCAGCTCCAAAACCTACGACCATCAGCTGTCCCGGCTCACCAATTTTCGACAAAGACCTCTCAGCCGTTCATTGTAATTTGATGAGGTTATTTTCAAGGGCCCGTATTCTGAAGTCAGGTTTAACTTAGACCATGGTCTAACTCTGTGCTAAAATTATGGGAAGCCAAAAGTGTCAAATTTTTTATTAAGTTGTATGTTTCTTATGTTTACTGTGCTCTTTCCTGATTCATCGATGGTAAAGACAACCATCTTTGTATATTTCCTAGACAATTATGGATGATTTGAGAGCCAAATTAGCTGAAATATGATATATCTACTGTTAGTGATTTATGTAACATTTGGCTATCCATACTTAAACCACAACTTTAAACCTGAGTTTAAGTTAAACCCGACTTCAGAATACGGGCCCATAGATTTACTACTGGAACAGAAGCCCTTCTAAAATTTCCTGGTTCTTCTTCTCACACACTTGGGCTGCATTTCAGTGGCAAACTTGCGAAAATGTTCTAAATGTGATCAACCAACTTGTTTGCAATGTTTCAACCGAGTGGGACTGGATTCCCTAAGAACTCCAAATTGAATTTTGAAGAAATAACAATGTTTGCATTCAGAATTGATGGGATACCGTAACCTGTGTGTTGGCTCAGTTGGTAGAGCGTCCGTCTCACAACCGGGAGGTCGGGAGTTCAAACCCCGGCCGCGTCAGACCAACAGACGTTAAAAGATGGGAGTTGCTGCTACCCTGTTTGGCGTTCAACAATTAAAGGGATAGAGCCTCGTCGATCTGGCGCTGCACAGCGGCCGCCGGGCTCACGATTAATTGGGCAAAGCAAATTTTCTGAGTAGTTCATTTCATGTCTATTTCGAACAATAAAAATATGGATTTTCAAATTCAAATCCAATCAAAGTCCTATATTCAGAGGTGTGTGCTGTCTCAAAATCTCTACAGATGCATACAGGTTACTCTCATAGAGCCAATGCTATCATTATAATAGGGCATTGTGATACAGTGCACAGTAAGCTAGTTTTGCATCTGTCTCATTCATGCCATTGTTTTTCACAGCATTTAACATTATTCATCATCAGCATCTTTTACTATTAATTCCCATAGACAAAATAAAATTGTGTCAGGGTGGTATTTCATAAAAAACCTGGGCCCTGTCTTACAAAGAGTTACGATTGATCTGATGAATCGTTAACTCTATAGAAATCCATCAGTGCCGTAATTTTTTCTACAAAAAATTTGCACCATATCCTTTGTATGCAAAGGAGAAGCGCAGTGAAGTTTCAAGAAAGCAATGAATGCATGAATATACATCATAGCTAGAAAACATTTGAAAGAAACATGCATTTTAGATGTTGATGTGGCAGGCTTTCCATAGTTGCTATTGATCGGAGCAATCGTTCCTTGTTAGACGGGGCCCAGGTGTAAGTAATGCACAACTTATGCAAGACTCATGATCAGGGGCCCTGTTTCATAAATACTTGTTATAATAACAAATTCACAATTTCTATCACAAGTCTACTATAAGCCAATCAAATCGCATGATTTCAGTAGCTTAAACCAATTTCGCAAATTTATTATGATTATGACAAGTATTATGAAACATGCCCCTGTGCTTGAGCGTAATAAGGTACAGTCCGACCTCTCTTATACGGACACGTTGGGACCAGCACCAATTCGGATAAGGGATTTATCCGGATCTGGGGCCCGTTTCATAAAGCTGTTCGTAAGTTAAAAGCGACTTTAAGAACGACTGGTGATCCTTTCTTACGCGCTAAATCATCGCCAATGAACATACCATTTACCACAAGAAAGGGTCACCAGTCGTTCTTAAAGTTGCTCTTAACTTACGAACAACTTTATGAAACACCTACCAGGGAGACCAAATATTAAATACACGCAGCTGCTGCCTCCCCAACGACGGTAGCTACACGTTATTTATTGTAGTGGGCGTACAGACAGTATTCACTGCAGTGTCAGTGCATATTATAGGCGGTATTTTTACGGATATTTAAATCGATCAATGGCCAAAACTGTTGGATAATTTACCTGCTAAAATGATTGAGGTATACATCGAGCAAACCTCGAAAGAAAGAAAATGACTCGATGAAACCAAGTTTTACAATTAGATCATCGCGGCGGGTATCGCAGCTACGCAATGTCAGCCATTGTTATACTGACTGTAGGCTCAAACATGATAGATGGCGCTGTGCGTATTGAGGCCCAGCGTTAGCTAGCGAGACATGTGTTGTTTTTCCCGGGAAACAAAAAGAGAATGTGATGAAATATTTGCGCTGCGCCGTGATTTACTGGAAAATTATTCTTTCAGTGATTTGGGTGAGATATTTTCATGAAAAATAATGTTGTTGTAGGTAAACTATATTGGGTAATATATGTAATCAAAGTGAGTTTGCGTATAGGATTGAGTTTAGATTGAAATCTCATTTCCTCACGTACTAGATTGAATTGAAAAAAAAAAAATCTTGGCAAGTGTGCGTCCGGATAATAGAGAGATCCGGATAAGGGGAGGCCGGATAAGAGAGGTCGGACTGTACCCTATTTTACAAAATGGGAGTGAAAGTCCAATATCCCTACTGGAATGAATTTTTGACAAACGATAAACTAGTAGTCAAAATGATTTAGAACCTGACTTTGTATCCACAAAGCGGTACAGATCACTAGTCATTGTGTAGAATTGTGCATCTTCAAACAGCTTCATGAAGCACCCTCCTAGAAAGCCGCTATAGAATCTTGAGTGCATCAGTTATAGGTGCGTTGTGGTATAGTGGTTAAAACTCTCATGTTTCAATCTGAGGGATGTGGGTTCGATTCCAAGCCTTCAGCAAGAAATTTACTCACATTTTACTGCACTCAATCCAGGTGAGGTAAATAGCAGGAAGTAATTCCTAAAAAAGCTGTGAGAAACGGAATCAGTAGCAGTCGGGATAATAGTAGCCAATTTTTATAAAGCGCTTTTCCCAGAATGGCTCAGCATATTATTACCCGGTCATTGGATTCATTTCAATCCCGCACGAAAAGTGCACAATTTCCACTCCCTGGGGAGCATTCCTTGCATCCATCGCAGCCTCATTATGGCGCTTGCAAAATCAAACCTACAATATCTTTCGCATCCTACCGGGTACCCATTTAGCACTTGGGTCGAGAGTGGCAAAGTGTGGATTAACGCCTTGCCAAAGGACGCTAGACCGCGGTGGGATTCGAACACACGACCCTCTGTTTACAAGGCGAGAGTCAGAACCACTACACCACGGCTCTTCCACTGTAAGCTAGTCTACTGATTGATATGCATATAGTATCAACCCTAATACAGCCATTCTAGGGAATATTGGGATCTCAATAAAGTTGAAAAAAGTCAGACTTACAAGCACGAATGTACAAAATCCAGATATTTATTCGAAATTCTTACCATGGATATAAACGAACTCACCTCGTTTTATCTGCAGTCAAGACCTCTTCCCGGCAGGAAGTAATTCCTCAAAAGCTGTGAGCACCGGAATCGGTAGACTAGCTTAGCCAGGGTAATATGGGAGCGCCTAGAGCACCTAACTAGGTGGATATGTGCGCTATACAAATCCTATATTATTATTTTATCATGCAGCAAGCTGATGTACTCATTTTATGTTTACATGCCATGATAAATTAACCATTGGTCTTTCAGATGTATGCACATGAACTGAAGAAATGTCAGGAGCTTGCCTTGTCCGAGGACCCCCCTGATTCTGATTCAAGGTTAGAATCCTTTGCAGTCTATCTCCTGAGAAACAACGCTGCTAACGGCCTCATGCAACAGAGTGTACTGATACAACTCAAAGAAATAGGATTAGCGTCAGATGATCTTAGGTGAGTTAGTCATTGGATTTGTGTAAAATGGTCCAAAACTTGTATGTCCAGGACATTTATCCCATTGGGGCCACTTTTCTTGAAAAAAAAGTACAATGGCTCCCATTCTCAAGTCCAGCTCATCTGTAACTTCGGGCTAAAATTATGGGAAGCCAGACATTCTAAAATTGCATCTACTTATGATTCCTATATTTACTTGGTTATTCTGTCTTTCCTCTCTCTTCTTATTCTCATTCAGGTATTTAAAGGAGAATGAAACCCTTGAAACCAGCTGAATCCATATCAAAGAGAAAAATCAAAGAAACATATTGTTGAAAGTTTGAGGAAGATTGAATGAATAATAAGAAAGTTATGAGCATTTGAATATTGAGATCACTAATGCCATGTAGATCTTCCAATTGGCAATGCGACCAAGATCTGTGATGTCACACACGTACAACTCCTCATTACTTTAGTACTTATTTCACTTATATTCTCACTTTTATAGAATCTATCACAAGGTGAGGTGTTCTCTTTATGAGAGGACAAGTACAGAGGTTTCACAACATTATATCATTGATGAATCGTTTGTCATATGATTAGAATGAGCAAAAAGAGATGTTTTGGGGTATATTTTCAGTGTCCAAAAGGGGAGAGTTGTTCATCTGTGACATCATAGATCTTGGTCGCATTGCCAATGGGAGGATCTCCATAGCATTAGTGATCTCGACATTCAAATGCTCATAACTCTTCTATTGCTAGTCCTATTTTACTCAAACTTTTGTTGATCTTATTCTTTGATTTTTCTGCTTTCACAAAAGCTAACTTGCTCCAAGAGTTTCATTCCCCTTTAAAAACATAGGTCAACATTGATTTGACTTTGAAAAATCTGAGCTGCAAGGTCCCACTTGTGACCTGTGTCTGTGATATGGTATAAAAAATGAAGCGCAGAAAAAGATTGTGCCTGAAAAATCATTATTTTTTTTAAAAAGTGAAAATTATAGTGACCTGACACACCATCTTAAAGGAGAATGAAACTCTTGGAGCATGTTAGCTTTTGTGAAAGCAGAAAAATCAAAGAATAAGATCAACAAAAGTTTGAGTAAAATAGGACTAGCAATAGAAGAGTTATGAGCATTTGAATGTCGAGATCACTAATGCTATGGAGATCCTCCCATTGGCAACGAAACCAAGATCTATGATATCACAGATGAACAACTCTCCCCTTTTGGACACTGAAAATATACCCCAAAACATCTCTTTTTGCTCATTCTAATCATATGACAAACGATTCATCAATGATATAATGTTGTGAAACCTCTGTACTTGTCCTCTCATAAAGAGAACACCTCACCTTGTGATAGATTCTATAAAAGTGAGAATATAAGTGAAATAAGTACTAAAGCAATGAGAGAGTTGTACGTGTGTGACATCACAGATCTTGGTCGCATTGCCAATGGGAGGATCTACATGGCATTAGTGATCTCAATATTCAAATGCTCATAACTTTCTTATTATTCATTCAATCTTCCTCAAACTTTCAACAATATGTTTCTTTGATTTTTCTCTTTGATATGGATTCAGCTGGTTTCAAGCGTTTCAAGCGTTTCAAGCGTTTCATTCTCCTTTAATTTCATCCCATACACCAGTATGTGTTATATCAGTCTCCTCAGGAGATCTAGTAAATGATAATGTTTTCAGTGAAAGTGAAATGATTTTAGTAAAAGTTCACTGAATGAGTCTGCATGAATTTAATAGACTGTGGTTTCCTGGGTGTGTTTTCAACTCAGGGAATAATTTTCCTGGTATCGCATCGCATTTTGCTCCACATTTTTTAAAAGACTGCTATGCATAAAGTCTTATGTATAGCATATTTTACATAGGACTGTGCATTACTTAGTTGAGAGCTTTTCTCTTATGACCAAAAATGCTTTTCAAATTTGCAAAGCATGATTATTCCCTGACACTAAGTACAACATGAATCAAAAGTTCAGTATTTCTTTTTTGATAAAAGACCTTTGCAATGCTAACCTATGCCTTTAAGCTTTTTTCTTCTCCACCTCATTCTTTAGGAGTCAAGCGATAGGTAAGATTGCCCAGCGTAAGCTTGAGAGTGACCAAGACTATCGGAATGTTCACTCTCAGTTGAAGCAATGGCAGTCTGATTACAGCACCTTCGTCAGGACGGCTTCATTCTTCAATCACGGCATCTCGTATTGCCTCAGGCAAGGATTGTAAGTAGTACCACATGATAATGGTGATGATGATGGTGATGATGGTGATGATGATGGTGATGGTGTTTATGATGTTGATGGTGTTTATGATGATGATGATGATGATAGTGTTTATGATGTAATGGTGAAGATGATGGTGATGATGAAGGTGATGATGATCATGATGATGATGATGATAATGATGAGGATGATAGTTAATTGCAGAAGATTCCATATTCGCTTGCGAGATAGAAAAAAAGATAATCCAGAAGGGAAGAATTTGTGATGTAAATGAATTGAAATGAACATACTAGTAAATTGCCAATTGTTCTACACCCTTTCCATTTAGTCTCATCCCAAAGGATTCAATCCTAGTTTGTTTTGATACTAATCATTTGTTCTACATGTAATTACCACTTGTCCCCATTACCATTTTGTCGAATTCCCATTTAGGCTATACCCAGTCTATGTGAGTTGATGCTGTTTATGAATGAAATTGATATTAGACCAAGTGGATTTAGCCGTGATGATTTTAGATGATCTGAGAATTAGACCATTTATCAGGAGAGCCAGGTGGACTCAATCCAATTTCAATATTTTCTTCTTTCTAAAAATAGAATTGATTTTGATAGACTACAGCCAGGGTAATAATATCCAAGTCCTTTGGAAGCGCATAGAGATGTTATTCATAATGTGATATGCGCTTTACAAGAATTTTATATTATTTATTTAAAATAGACCATTCAAAATGAGTCAAACTGTGATACCTATGGGAATTGGTTTTGAATGAGAAAACTGTGAGCCAGTGTCTTAACCCTATCTAGGCGCACGATATTTTGACTTTTTACTTTTTACTTTTTACTTTCAAGTCTTGCGCAACTTTTGAGACCAATTTTGCGTCACCTGGGTACGCGGTTCCGAAATTACGCAACGCTATGTAAGTGCATGTCAGACCAAAAATTGCTCAAAAATGTGATTTTGTGTACAAACTCAATGTAAATTGTGTTTTCAACCAAAAATCATAAATGTATGATTATTTTTAGTTTTGCTGGTCTAAATGTATGTATTTTATTCTGTTTATGATCTTAGAAGAGTTCCCAACGAATTTCATTGAAAAAACAATGAAAAACAAAGGGTCCAAAAAATAAAGAAATACATAAGAAATTGCAAAAAACAATATAATACATAAGATATTGATCTGATATCACAATTTTTTTCATGTAAACTTGCTAAGAACACCACCAAGAGTTTCTATATAAAAAATTTGAACATTTGGAGCTTTCTTTATGGAGTTAGAGGAAAAAGTATGATTTCGCATACTAATTACGCATGAATTAGCATAATTACCTAATAACAATTCGCATGAAATAAATTACTATACACTTTTGTAGATTATATCCCAGACAACCTGCGTGCCAATTTTCGGCACGATCGCGCGGTCGACGGCCAAGATCTCAAGGGGGGGCCTGGGAGGCCCCCCCCCCCCCCCCCCCCGGCCATATGAACTCCCAAAATACCCCGGTCTAGATAGGGTTAAAGGGGGAGTGAACTGTGTGTGGTATCTCATTAAATGTGTGTTATAAATACATAGTATTAAAATATACGTTTTCAATTATCTACTAATACTACATAGAATAAATTGACCGATAATTGTATTTGTATAGAGAAAATAAAATGTTCTGGGAGGAAAGGTAATAGTTTTGCTACTTGGTAACATAAATATTGCGGTATAAATGTATTGAGAAGTCAGTTAACATGTTATCATTCAAGTGGGTCTATATTACTAGACTACACTAGCATTATGGGTCAGGAAACTGACCAGGTATGAGTAGTTGAGGACTTGAGATGGCACTATTGGTTCGTATCTGCTTTAAAATGATACTAAAGGTAACCAGCGGTAGTATCCGTGGAAACTGATCCACAATGTGCTGCACTCAACCCAGGTGAGGTAAATGGGTACCGGTAGGAAGTTATTCCTCAAGAAGCTGTGTGCGCTATGAACGCCTAGCTTAGCCGGGTAATATAGGAGCGCCTTGAGCACCTAACAAGGTGGATATGTGCGCAATATAAATACCCTATATTATATATTATTATTATCCTGAGATCCATTTTATCTCAGATAAAATAAGATATTTTAGCTTTGATTAAATCAATGATATAAAATAACCTTGATATCTCTCCGAATCGGTATTCTGAGAGCCATTTCATATTCATTCTATCTCTGCAAGACACACCTATTTTGGAAGCAATATCCAATGAGAAATGCTGTTTTATAGCACTCTTATCTCAATCAACCAATGTAAATCCATTCTGCCGGGAGGTGTGGCAAAGGAGTGAGAATACGTTAATTTATTGAATTCAGTTGCGCTTTTGGTATACGCGTCTTGACAGAGATTTCTTTAAAAATTTTACAATACTCTCATCATTTTTGTCTCGCCTGCATAGCAGAGCGAGACTATAGGCGCCGCTTTTCCGACGGCGGCGGCGACGGCGGCGGCGGCGTCAACATCAAATCTTAACCTAAGGTTAAGTTTTTGAAATGACATCATAACTTTGAAAGTATATGGACCTAGTTCATGAAACTTGGACATAAGCTTAATCAAGTATTACTGAACATCCTGCCTGAGTTTCAGGTCACATGACCAAGGTCAAAGGTCATTTAGGGTCAATGAACTTAGACCATGTTGGGAAAATTATTTTCAAAATCTTAACCGAAGGTTAAGTTTTTGAAATGACATCATAACTTAGAAAATTTATGGACCTAGTTCATGAAACTTGGACATAAGGTTCATCAAGTATTAGTGAACATCCTGCTTGAGTTTCAGGTCACATGACCAAGGTCAAAGGTCATTTAGGGTCAATGAACTTTGGCCATTTGGGGGTATTTGTTGAATTACCATCATAACTTTGAAAATTTATGGATTTAGTTCATGAAACTTAGACATTAGGTTAATCAAGTACCACTGAATATCCTGTGCGAGTTTCAGGACACATGACCATGGTCAATGGTCATTCAAGGTCAATGAACTTTGGCCGTGTTGGGGGTATATGTTAAATTACCATCCTAACTCTGAAAGTTTATGGATCTAGTTCATAAAACTTGGACATAAGAGTAATCAAGTATCACTGAACATCCTGTACGAGTTTCAGGTCACATGACCATGGTCAAAGGTCATTTAAGGTCAATGAACTTTTGCCGTGTTGGGGGTATTTGTTGAATTACCATCCTAACTCTGAAGTTTATGGATCTAGTTCATAAAACTTGGGATATAAGAGTAATCAAGCATCACTGAACATCCCCTGTGAGTTTCAGGTCACAAAACCAAGTCAAAGGTCAGTTAAGGTCAATAAACTTAGGCCATGTTGGGGTAATTGTTGAAGTGCCATCATAACTTTGAAAGTTTATGGATAGAGTGAATGAAATGTGGACATGGGTGTAGTTGACAGTCTTAAGTCTCCGTTCAAATGTCATTTATGGTCAATGAATGTGGTATTATGTCATTATATGAATGATGTTTTTGTGAATGATTATTTTATAGTAGTTTTCAAAGTTAGCACTGCTGCTATATTAAATTGCGTAATGCAGGCGAGACTGCCAGAGGCGTTCCACTTGTTTATATCAATATAGCATCATTTCAAGCATCATTTTAAAGTCATTAGTGTGTTTGAGTAATCACGCTATCTTCATGTGTATTTCAACTCGACCTCGATTTTTATCACATATGCTCTTTATGTTTCGCTAATTTTTTTTGTCATTGTAGGTATCAAGAAGCAATGCCATATTTCATGCATGCCTGTAAACTCAACGGAACCTTCGATCCGTCCCAAACAAACAAGAGAATGGATAATAAGCTACTAGAATACTACAGGAGACATTGTTTAATAGTAAGTCTGGGCTTAAATTCTGTTCTGTTTTTCTGTTCATGGTAACTCGCGTAGGAACTCGACAGGATGGCTTTTGCTGGTAAACCCCAAGCTGGTATATAACCAATTACCTAGGAAACATTTGACATCTAGGTTAATCAGTCATAGTGGCTGACGTTATAGATGACAGATATCACTCTCAGGCCTTTCTTATCAGAGTGGAGACAGTGGCAGAGTGGGGATTCGAACTCACAACCTTGCGGTTATGAGTCCAATGCTCTAACCACTGGACCACACGACCCATGTTCTAGCTCGTTAATGTTCGACTCACTGACTTGCACCCTATTCTCATTGGACCCTCTACTGATTTTTCGCCTCTTTTTGTAGAAAATAGGCTTTGCCCTCGAAATGTTGAATTTCAACCACATTTCAATTTGGCTTTTTAGATCAAGTTTTTACAAGGGGTATGTGGGTCGTCAATCTGAGTCCCCTTGTAAAGATCTTGGATGTGAACGGTCTGATCGGTGAAAACTTTGCACAGAGATGAAGATGCATTTTGTCCCTTGACCACTTTTCAGATTTTATTGAACTTATTTTCAAAAGATATTTGAAGATTTAAATAAAAATGGTGTGTATTGTGACCTAGGGCTGCTATATGGGGCAATCACGTTTTATGCAGGCTTTGGGGTGGGGGGGAAGGGCAAGGGAGTGGAATGGGCAAATATACCCCCCCCACACACCTGTGCCGGCCGCACAGAAACGTTGTAGCCTAACAGAGAGCTTACAGTAGGCCCAGTCACATCTTTCGGATTGTGAAATGAAAACATTTGTTTCAATTTGTAAGCAATGCATTGTTGTAACATTAGGCATCGCTGCCACATTACCGATTGTAACAGGGCCTCTGTTAGCGCATTGTTAGCGGTTACAACGTTTCTGTGCGTTTAGTACAGGTGGTTTATAGAAGACGTACATACTAAATAATTGCAGAGTACTTGTAAATATCTGTGGTCTTGTAAACCTTTTTAGAGAACTTCACCAGTTGATATGCATTTGATGACTTTCCTCCACCATTACAGTCAACTTTGCATATGTTGTCCTTTTTGAAGTCGAACGTTTGCCCGAGTCGAAGCAATGTTTTGAAAGCAGATTACGCAGGATGTAGCAATCATCCTCTGTGTGTCAGATTTTTCGGCAGACAAACGGATATCTATGGTTGCAAGAGATTCAACCGAGGCAGAGTTACACAGATTATTATTTTGCCCAATGTTGTCTGAAAACTTGCTTGATTGTTCAACTCACTTCAGTCAAACTCTATGATCCATTTCAGCAACTCAACGAGCAGTGTGCCACGACTTTCGATGCCGGAGAAGAGGCGGATGCCAGCGCAAGTCTGCAGACCATGAGTGAGCTGGTTGTGCCTTGTACAAGCCTTCTTGGTTCCAATCGAGGTGAAGATGCGCAGGCCGTGGAAGAGATCCGGTCTAGGTGGTGCTCGTATCTTGGGCATGACCTCCCCGGTGAGTGTATTGAGCATGGATTTATACTTGACTAGATGCGAGAGTGAAGGAGCGCAGGGAGGGGCAAGGAGCTGGAGGGGAGGATGGGGAAGGGGGGGGTGTAGAACCAGACCCAAGGAAGGGGAGAGGTGGGGAGGGGGATGCTTGCTTATCTAATCCAGTTTCAGGCTTGGAAAGAGATGGGTTCTAGATGTTGCTGTACTTAGACATGACATTACTGGTGCGTTGAAAATGGTTTTACTTAAATGAGAGGAAAGAATGGATAGACCCAGTGAAGGGAAGGGGTAATGAGGAGGGGGGGGGGTGGGGGAGAGGGTACATACTTCTCATCCAGGTTCAGGCTAGGAAAGGGATCCATTCATGATGGTGCTTCTATCTTTGACATGATCTCACTTGTATTTTTTTTTTCATTTGATGAGAAGGGATAATGAAGGGGAGGGGGGGGGGGTGTAGAACCAGACCCAAGGAAGGGGAGAGGTGGGGAGGGGGATGCTTGCTTATCTAATCCAGTTTCAGGCTTGGAAAGAGATGGGGTCTAGATGTTGCTGTACTTAGACATGAAATTACTGGTGTGTTGAAAATAGTTTTACTTAAATGAGATGAAAGAATGGAGAGTGGGTAGACCCAGTGAAGGGAAGGGGTAATGAGGAGGGGGGGAAGGGGGAGAGGGTACATACTATTCATCCAGGTTCAGGCTAGGAAAGGGACCCATTCATGATGGTGCTTCTATCTTGGACATGGTCTCACTTGTATTTTTTTTTTCATTTGATGAGAAGGGATAATGAAGGGGAGGGGGGGGGGGAGTGTAGAACCAGACCCAAGGAAGGGGAGAGGTGGGGAGGGGGATGCTTGCTTATCTAATCCAGTTTTAGGCATGGAAAGAGATGGGGTCTCGATGGTGCTGTACCTGGACATGAAATTACTGGTGTGTTGAAAATGGTTTTACTTTAATGAGATGAAAGAATAGAGAGGGGGTAGACCGGGAGAAAGGAAGGGGTATTGGGGGAGGGGGTACTTCTTCTAATCCAGGTTCAGGCTGGGAAAGAGATCCGTTCTAGGTGGTTATGTCTTGAGTATATTGTAGTGGTTTTGGGGAAGAATTCATTTGTTTTAATTCAGTCAGTAGTTCCTTGAATAACAGGTAGTGTCAGGTGAACAAATCCATGCTTTATTATTTCTTATTATGAATGATTTTCTCTCTCTCTGTGTTCCAGGTAAGCTTCAGGACAAACTGCAAGATCTCTTATCCAGGCTCCTTGATGGCGGATCCGACGGTCAGACCGTCAAGACCCCTCGTCTCATCCGCTCCCAACGCTCAGTCAACCACGGTCAGCAGTTCAGGTCGACCATGCAACTCATCAGAGAATTTGAACATGCGAATCGGGAAGAGGATTCTTCGTCATAACACAGAGCCATCAGGTTCAGGAGTCTGCCAAGGAATTCTTGATAAAACTGTTGATCCATGCAGAACTCTTTGTTTAACCAAAGGCACAAGAAATTGGAACTTCTGCCTTTTTGCCAGGTGCTCAGAATTTTAAATGGAGAAGGGTGATGACATATGTTATGCAGGGCTTTTTAGGGATCAGTTCATACAAGCTGAAGTGGCTACCCGGAGTAAATGAGACATTTTTACAACAATTCTCTATATTATTTACCTAGTGTTTGACATTGTAGGAGTTACCGCAACAGTAAACCCACTAAGGATATGTTGGTGCATTTGTTGATCTCTTTCAATGAATAGTTACGATTGCAGGAATTTCAACATTCCGACTGGGAAGAGCATCATTCATCATAGCATTTAGCCAACAACTATATGTCAGGAATCTGACGAGGAAATCTTAAAGGGAAGGTTCACCCTGACAAAAAAGTTATTGTAAAAATAGAAGAAAAAAAAATATTGCTGAAGGTTTGAGAAAAATCCATCAAAGAATAAAAAAGTTATTAGAATTCTTATTATATGATTTGTTATGTCATATGTGAGCAGTTTCTTACATATCGTATGGTAAAAAATCAATGAAATGTCATTTTCCCAGAAAACTGAAAATGGTTTTTATTGTACATTCAGTATATCAATGCACAAATCTCACCTGTTCCTAATAAGGAAATAAAGAGAAGTCATCACAAGCCATTAAAAAATGAAATTTATTCATTTTACACTACGTAACATGTGGGGAAGTGCTCGTTCCTGACGTCACACATCAAAATTTAAGATAACTTTCTTAATCTTTAATGGATTATTCTCAAACCTTCACCAATATTTTTCATTATTTTTTCTGCTATTTTTCCAGCAAACTTTTTGGCAGGGTCAACTTCCCCTTTAATGAAACTGTTCAACTATGGAGAACTCTGGTTTACAGTGTAATTTAAATTGCAGGCAAGGACCGATGCACAGTGAACTGTACTGTGAATAACGGTCTAATTTTGCCGATTCCACTCTCCATCTGGGAAAAGTTCAGCTCGGAAGTCTTAGGTCAATCTTGCATTGCGTCAGAATATCTTTCTTAGTGTAATATTTAGGATTCACATATCTTAAGCCCTGCTACCAAATTTCAACATGTATTTAATTTCTTTGATTGAGTCAGGAGATTCTCATTCAGCATGGAATAATTTAGCTAAGAATCTTTTATCTCGTCGCGTTAGAAATCGTTCTTCAGCGTAACGATTTAAGTTGCATATCTTCAGCACTGGGATGGAATGTCCGTACCATTGTCTACTGGAACTATATATATACTCTTTATAAAGTAAATTACAGAATTCAGAAGTCAGGTTAATATCTTTGATTGAATCTGGTGATACATTGCTAGAGCTGTGGAAATGGTTTAGTGTTACGTTGGGATGGGATCGGTGATTATTGAAGGGAAGCGTAACGAGGAAACTTTGGAGAAAGTTATACAGTTCAAATCACTAGGTATTTAATCATCAACATTCAGCTACAGTTCGAAGTACATGAAGATTCAGAGTATATCAGGAGACGATGAATATAAAATAATTTAGAAGTATCAGGTTGAGATTCGAAGTGCAGTGAAATTAATACTGGATGGACATCTAAGTCTTGAAGTCAGTCAGTCTATATGGATGAGTGTTGGTCTAGTATTCTATCGCTGTATTCCATCTCTCCAATACTCAAGAAGTCTTATTTATATCATTAGTTTTGGGGGTGTAACAATTTAAGGTGGGATTGATCTAAACTTGATCTGATTGGTCTACAGGTAACTGTCTATCAAACTTTCTCTGGTATAATGGGTGTGGTGATGCTCTGTGCAAGTGACTGGGGCTGAAGTGTGAGTCATACTTCTTAAAACTTTTGTTCCTTGAAGTTAGCTGACGTCACTGAGGGTTGGTATTTTTATGGTCAAGGTTTAGGAGTTAAATTGTATTGGGAGTTTGGGAATCCTTAGGTGACATTGGGGGAGTTTGTAAACAAGTGAAGGTGAATGACTGAAAGGATAACAGGAAGTTAGATACATACTACATTACATTAGCTCATAAGTTTATAAGCCGCAACCCTCAGTCCAGTCAGAAATTTTTGTATCAGACTCACCAGCCCTGAGAGAAATGCTTCTTAACCCTATGTACACTGTAGCCTTACAGAGGCTTGCAGAGATTCGACAGAGTAATACAGTCTTCAGAATATTGATTTGTGTGACAATCATAGTGGTGTCACAACTCGGAGAGAAATGACAAAATTACACTTTTCCAGAATACCACCACAGGTTATCTTTCATGCCCCAAGGTTGTTATTAACAGTTTGTTTTATTTTAGGAGGACTAAAAATTGGTATTCATATTTTGTTACTGAAATGAATTTAAAACAGATTTTTAATTTGTTTCTAGATTGTTATTCTGAGATTGTTATATTCCAGAAATATGCATTTGCACCCAGTGTGCAGTTACTATTCCTACAAAACCTGGTTATGCATTCTTATCCTTAGTCTCATATTGTCCTAGAGATGTTAAAGGTCAAGTCCACCCTGGCAAAATTGTGATTTAAATATATAGAGACAAATCAAACTAGCATAACACTGAAAATTTCATTAAAATCGGATGTAAAATAAGAAAGTTATGGCATTTTATTGTTTCGCTCATTTTTCACAAAACAGTGATATGCACAACTCAGTGACATGCAAATGTGTCAGTTGATGATGTCCATCACTCACTATTTCTTTTGTTTTTTATTGTTTGAATTATACAATATTTCATTTTTTACAGATTTGACCATCGGGACCGACTTGACTGAACCATATAGTATTAAACAATGCTAATTCCACATGTATAGGGAGGAATTAATCACTGTTTCACTTGACAATGAGGAGAAAATTTGAATATTTCATATTTCATATAATAAAATACAAAAGAAATAGTGAGTGGATGACGTCATCAGTCTCCTCATTTGCATACCGACCAGGATGCGCATAGAACTGTTTTGTGAAATTAAGCAAAACTTTAAAATGTCATAACTTTCTTATTTTACATCCGATATTGATGAAATTTTCAGTGTTATGCTTGTTGGAGTTTTCTCTTCTTATTCAAACAAATTATTCATTGAAGTGGACTTGTCCTTTAAATAGTAGCAACAGTACTGCAGTAACTATACATTCAAAACCTAGTTATCATTAGTTTCTAGAATTTTGTTCTGAGATTGTTATATTCCAGAGAAATATATATTTGCATCAACATCGCAGTTGCTATTCGTACAAATGGGTTATCATTTGTTATTTTTATGGGATGTTGCAAGAAAATATTTTTGACGCATTGTCAAAAAAAATTTGCATAAAATCATGCTTGATTTCAACCTGTTGGACGGACCATTGAAAAACGAGCATTTCCAAAAAAGCGGCAGACAATGGGCTACTATTTGAAAATAAAGAACCCTGTGGAAGGGGGGAAAAAAATGGGCTACTGGTTAATGCATGGTGAGTGTGATTGGCTTGAATGTTATGTTTGAATTCTTTTTGTAAAACGTGTAAAGAAAAGATTGCTTGAAATGATAATACGAGGCAGGGGCGGGGGAATATTGAATGGGGGGGGGGGGTTACCCACTTCAAGAAAAACAAGAAAATGGTTTTCTCCTCTTCAATTGTAGAAAGTGATGTACCCCTTTTCTCCTGCTCCTGGCCTCTTCAAACATATTCTTCCACCCCTGTGAAATGTAGCGACAAATAAAACGACCGAGAGAAGTTTGAGACAGAACTTATCAAAATTATCAACATTGTAATATTGAATTTTTATAGCCATAGACTCCAGTCCGCGACAACAATAAAGGGTTTTCCTTCCCCGGCCTGAACAGCGTTCGCTGTTCATGCTGTTAACCTATTGTCTGCTCCTTTGTTAGAGAAAACGATGGTTGTTTTTCAGTGATCAGTCGAATAGGTAGAAATCGAGCATGTTTTCATGCAACTTTGTCTCGACCATGCACAATTTAAATTTTACGCATAAGGTCTTATATGAAAGGAGAAAAGATGGATATTCAAGTTATAAAATCCTTTTTCCGAATAGATAGCAGTAAAAGCCAGCAACACTCACTCAAAATCATAATTTGCTTGTGCAAATGGAAATTTGGTACCACCACTTTTCATTGTTCTAACTCAGTCGTGCTTGCATTATGAAACTTGAGATGGGTCTCAAAGGAAAGAAGAGAAGTATATCTTTCCATTCATGTAACATTTTTATGAAGCAAATTTATGGTCATGTTAGGAAACATTTACACCGAATAACGGTTTTCTTTTTTCTGGGATGCACTGTATAAGTACTACATAAAAGGGTCAAGGTACTGATCCATAAAACTTGTTGTAATAACACATTTACTAAAACAGTATTTCCCGGCAGTTTATATTGAGAGATGGTGTTGAAGTACATTGTATTACAGTTTGTGTTGATGATCTATGTGTAATTTCCCCATTCACCAACACCAACCCCCAGGGATTGGGAAAATCATGATTTCCTGTTCGCTGTTGGTGTCGACGGTCCAAAGCTCACAAACAGGATGAACATCATCATAAAATTTGCCTTTACAGAGTACAAATCGTTAGAGATTGATACATTTTTATGAGCAATAATATTTACTTTTTCGGATCTATGAAGTGATTTTAGGCTTTGCATACTGTATGATGACATTTTACTGCAATGTCTCCCTGATTTCACTTCCATCGTCGAGATTTCTCTTAAAGTTGAGATGATTGGCAGACTAGCAGCAGAGGCATGACTTCATTGATAAAGCAATGGGTGTCATATTTTTGAAGCTCGGTTCGGCAGCCCTTTTTACACTCTCAACACCAACACCGGACTTGAAATCACCCAATGAAATAATCTATGTGTCCAATATGAAGTTTCCATAGGTATAGCTGGGCTCCACACTAACTTTTTTTCTTGTCCGGATCAGTCCACCAAAATCATCAATTTCATATTCTTGGTCGCCCGCAAAGCACATTTGGTGGTCCCAACACAAAAAACATTATTACAATTATCAAAACTTCGGAAGCCCGGCCGGGCCACCAAGTGTAGGCTTTTACAGAATTTTGGTGGCCCGACTCCCATTTTTGGTTGCCCCCGGGCCACTGCTAATGTTGAGCCCTGGGTAGTGATTTTTTTTTTTTTAATGACTTTAACAACTCAAAATTTTTGTTACTGATCGTCCAATATTGTTCAATTTCACCTGCCTGCTTTTCAGAGTTTTTTTTTTTCTATTAAAACAAGTTTTCAATCGATTTGGGTTCTCCTTTAATGGGGTAATTAAAGTCTGGGTATACTAAATTTCTTAAACTGATTTGTCATAATTTGAGGCAGTTGTGTTGTCTTTTTGATATTGAAACGCCCTTGATTTATTGTAAGAGGTAATGTATTCTATACCTTATGCTATTTATTGAGAGGATTTTTACCATCATGATATTATGCAGCACTGTAGGCTACTTTAGAATTTCATTAGGGGTACTCAACACAAAATTAGAAACTATATTAGCAAGGTAAAACCAGAGAAACAAAACACTGAAAATTTCATCAAAAATAGGACAGGGAATAACAAAGTTATGACATGTTAAAATGTAACATTATTTGGGTAAAATATTCTAGCATGCCTTCATGAATATATAATGAGCAAGCTGATGATGTTATCTCCCAATTCTTTTATATGACCTATTTATTCCAATCTTGTACTCCAACATGGAGAAATAGTTTTGCTCTGATGCGTTAATCATTATTGCTGAAACTTATTGTATTACAAGGGAGACACATATGCAAGAAACTATAGATAATTATGATTTCATATATCAAATTGAGACAAAATAAAAGTGAACACCAAGTCAGAAGCTCACCTAATGAATATATATGATTGCATGCATACTTAAAAAAAATATAACTAAACATTTAAATTCAATAACTTTCATATTTTTAAAATCAGATTTTGATGAAATTTTCAGTGTTATGCCCATTTCATTTTACTCTATTTATTCAGATAATATCATTTTCAGAAAGGAGTACTGTTTAACATTAAATTAAAGAAAGAATGTGCTTGTCTTGACTGGACAGTTTTGTACTTTACCACATGGTGAACACAGAGGCTTTTATACAAACATTGTAGATAAGTAAAACAAGTACACGTATTCTTATTTCATAAAATTGACATCCTACATGTGGATATTTTGTCTGTAAAGAATGAACTAAAACAGATGTATGAATGCATTTAATTTTTGAAGATAATGGAGGATAGGTCCTTGTTTCTTTTTTTGAATAAAAGAAATATCAATTTTAATTCTTAGTCTGATATTTTTATTTAATAATTTGTGTGAGTGGTCAAGTAAACGAGTCGTTACAGTCATTGATAAGGTCGGTGATGATCTTAATCACAGTCTCAAATAGGATTGATTCATTCCAGGAGCTACAGTTGTAAAGAAAGAAAGCCATATCAAGTTTGACTGCTTTAATATAACATAACATCTTATTTCATTTCTGTATACAATTCATGGGGGAAAAGGTTGGTTGAGTACTTCGTAATTCCGAAGGTTCGTAATTCCGAAACAAGTAAATTGCCTATACCTCGATGTTCGTTAATCCGAAAACGTAAAAGGGTTCGTTAATCCGAACATTTGTGGCGTTATTCCGAAGGTTCGATAATCCGAAAACGAAATAAGGTTCGTTGTTCCGAAGGTTCGTTAATCCGAAAACGAAATAAGGTTCGTTGTTCCGAAGGTTCGTTAGTCCGAAAACGAAATAAGGTTAGTTAATCATTTAGTTTTCGGACTAACGAACCTTCGGAATTACGAACTTCATTTCTCTTTCGGATTAAAGAACCTTCGGAATTACGAACCTCACTTAGTTTTCGGACTAACTAACCTTGGGAATTACGAACCTCATTTCGTTTTCGGACTAACGAACCTTCGGAATTACGAACCTTCGGAAATACGAATCTTCGGAATAACGAACCTTCGGGATATCCGAACCTTCGGAATAACGAATCTTCGGAATTATGAATGTATGCGGTCGTTACTATGGTGTTTTAGTTGTCCACTGTGCTGAAAGTCTACACGACCCCAAAGAAAGGGGCATTTTCTTCTTCTGAAATTTTGTTTTGATACTGAGAAAGCCATTGGATAATTAGCAAAGGTTTTCTCCGTACAGGGAAGTTTACTCTGGAGTGAAGTTGGTTTCATAATGGTAGAAAACAAAATGAACATACTGGTTAGGATTTGGCAATAATCCAATGATTAACATAGATTTTAAGTTTCGGTTTTGTGGTGTTATTAGAGCAATACCCCCTTTGGTCATGTGATATGGATTCCATAAGATTTCAGTTTCACAGAGAGACGACAACAAATTTACTTTTGCAAACATTATATCATCAGAATCATCATTTCATACCCACTAGCTACTATATATTATGTTCAGTTATGAACAAATAAAAATTATCCATACCTCCTAGCCCTTTTGGGCAGAGGCGTCGATCCTGGGGGGGGGGGGGGGGTGGTGATCGCCCCACCAATGAAAATATTGGGGGGCAAACATCGATTTGCCCCCCCCCCCCCAATAATTCCGCATGTGCAAAAATAAAATACAAAGATTGTAATGTTACACAGAAATCAGCAAGCGAGATTGACATACACAACTCGTTTTTTATTTAAAATCGTGCTCAAAATGTCCGCTTTTCAGATTGTAATATAAAAATTTTCAGCTCGCGCTTCGCGCTCGCATCATTTCTTTAGCAAAAACCCATACTTTTGATGATAAAATAGGTGAATAGAATGTCCCGTTTTCAGTTCTAAACCTCAAAAGAACTCCCGCTTCGATTTGCAATAATCTTTTGTTGGATATATATCTTGTTCTTTTACTTCTTTACTAAAAACGTCCATTAAACTGTCATTTTTTTTCAGATCGAAATATCAAAATTTTCAGCTCGCGCTTCGCGCTCGTATCTGTTGTTCTTTTAGATACGTATCTTAATCATTGGTACCAAAAATGCTTAAAGATCAAGCTTGCAGGTCAGAATATAAAGAAATTTCAGTTCGCTCTCGGCACTCGCATTATATGTGTAGTCAGGGGCGGAAATCTCTCCCAAAAGGTAGGGGGGACACAGGGGCGGATCCAGCCTTCGCCAATAGGAGGGGGGCGGAAATTTGTTTCAGCCATATTTTCCCCGATCGGCAGCTCGAAGATGATTTGTTTGTTTCTTTGAAGGGGTAGTCCTCATAAGTCACTTCTTAGCTTTATTCTTATAAATTCATATATAATATCATAATCCTTATTTATATGATTATAGCGCGAGCTAATTTTTTGGAAATTTTATGTATTTTTTCCTAAAATTTGAACATTGTGGGCAATGTTTGTTATCCTAAAAAAATTACTACGAACGCAAAGCGCGAGCAGAAATGAACTGATGGAAAAGATACCTGTTAAAGACAATTTAACAATCAAATAATGCGAGCGCGGAGCGCGAGCTGATTTTTTTTTACATTTTCACCTAAAGAATATAAATTCTAAGCGCTTTTTGTAACTCAAGCAGAATAGGTATATAAGTAGACAATTGATGCGAGCGCGAAGCGCTAGCAAAAAATCGAGATTTAGACCTAAAAATGGGCCACTCTGTTCATGTTTTGTAAACAGCCATAGGCTGATCGAGGGCTTTTTACCGTGTTTAAATAAAATATATCAATCAAAATTAATGTTTTGTAAATCATGAAAAGGATGAGTAATAGGGGGTCTTCCTACATTAATAATGCGACCACAAAGCGCTAGCAGAAAATTTTTGATATTGTGATCTGAAACTGGATAATGATTTAAATAGAGAACAAGTTGAGTATTTGAATAAACATGCGCGCGCGTGTTTCATATTTAGACCTACAATCTAGGCATTCTAAATACATCTTTAATCATGAAAATCATGAAACTTTGATATTCCGATCTGAAAAAAGAGTCAATTACAGCTTTATATTTCAAGCATTTTGTAGGAAAATTGTAAGATGGATATGGATCGCACTTAAGAGATCGCAAAAAAGAGCTAACATTTTCATTATTATTACTTTGAGTTTTGACATAGGACAGGGACATCCTTATGACATATAATGAAAATGATGACTATCTTCCTATTCCTCTTGCTAAGCGCGAGATGAAACAAAAGGGATAATTTAACTATTAAATTAATATCATATTTATTAATGCCTAATGAGGTCGCGAAATTTGATGATATGGCATAAGAACTGGACATTTCACTTTTGTAATTATGAATAGGATGCATCAGTTAATATATTTTTAATCATTAATGCGAGCGCAAATCGCGAGCTAAAATTTTTGATAAACTGTCATGTAAAGGGGATTTTAAGTAGTTTGTTGCATAATCAATATTGAAACATATATAACTCACCAATCAAAATGCCAGCGTGCAGCGCTAGCTGATACGTCTTGACAATCAGACTTGAAAAGAGATATTTTGAAAACTTTATGGAATACACGAAAATAATAGGTACCTGATAAATCAAAATTTGCGAGTGCGCAGCGCAAGCAGCAAATGTTGATAAAATTATTTAAACCATTAAACTGACATTTTTACAGAGCACTTTTAAAAAATCAATTTGTAAATCACACAAAATAATGAAAGTTCGATTTCCGAGGTGAAATATGTTTTGTATATTGACTTACAAATTTGATATTTGAGCTCCATATTGAACAAGATATGTAAATCACCTAACAGGCAATGCGAGCGCGAAGCGCGAGCGAAAATTTTATATAGTGGCACGAAAGATTCTTTTTATTTTCCAAGTCTTCCCCTTATCTTATTTTATGCACTCGTCGTCCTTCTCTTCTTTTCCTCCTCTCTTTTCCCTCCTTTTTCCTTCCTTCCTTCTTTCTTTCCCTTTTTTCTTTTTTGCTCCGCCAATAGGGGGGGGGGGAGCCATCGGCCCCCCTAGATCCGCCTATGGGGACAAGGGCGGGACAATTTGACAAGCAAAAAAAAAGGTTATCATCCCAAAAGTACGGTCATCTCGTCCCAACTCGTCCCAAAATACATGTTTTATTTCGATTTAGAATGATGCATTTCTTACCATCATAAAAGACAAAAAATAGTAGGGGGGACATTTGATATTGTGTCCCCCCCTACTATTAAGAGTAGGGGGGGGGGGCACGTCCCCCCTGTCCCCCCTGGGATTTCCGCCCATGTGTGTAGTGAGATATGTATCCTCCTCACGAGTTACTTTAAACAGTCCAAAACAGGTACCTTTTCCTGTTTTCAGGTCAGGATACTAAAACATTTTAGCTCGCGCTTCGCGATCGCATTAATTTGTTGGTGAGATATGTGTCTCTTTCTCAATAGGTCCATGGTCATATATATATATATATGCCTATGTGTATGTGTGTGTGTGGGTGAGTTTGTTTTGTGTGATCGGGCGCCTTTTGATTCATAATTTTGCCCCCCCCCCCCAATCTGAAAAATGGATCGACGCCCCTGCTTTTAGGGTTAAGAGAGAACAATTCAAGAATAAAAAAATAAAAATAAAAAATTCGTGTAACTGTGTTACCACTGTTATAGAGTTGAGAGTAAAAAAGATTGATGGATGTCACAATTACATTGTCTGATCTTGCTCCATTATCCTTAAGCTTGCACCGCCCCCTTTAGAACCCCCCCCCCCACAAGGATAACTTACATGGGACCACAAGACAGTGTATCATAGAGCCTTTTATTAGTGGCAAGTAATAATCTACTGACATAGAGAGTTTGATTTGTGTAATTTGTCTAGTAAATCAGGGGTTTAATTCTAAGCCAGTGAAATAGAAACCACTTTTCCTGTCATTACCACCGTCATGTGCTCCAAGGAAGTCCTTGACTTTTTGGAGGCAAGTAAATATTTAATTTCGCTTCTTTCGATGGCGAAATATAATTGCCCTTTCGTTTCCTGTAATATTGCTGTTAAATTTTTATTATAAATACACTGGCCTTGGTGTGTACATGACATTTTTTTTAAAAGTAGTGATATTTAAAGGACAAGTCTACCCCCAACAAAAGAAAATAGATTTGAATAAAAAGAGAAAAATCTAACAAGCATAACTGAAACTTTTATCAAAATCGTACGTAAAATAAGAAAGTTATAACATTTTAAAGTTTTACTAAATTTCACAAAACAGTTATAATTATGCACATCCTGGTGGGTATGCAATGAGGAGACTGATGACGTCATCCACTCACTATTTCTTTTGTATTTTATAATATGAGAAATGGAATATTCTTTTTTTCCCCTCATTGTCAAGAAGTGAAACAACGATTAATACCTCACTGAACATGTGGAATACGCATTGTTTAATACTTTGTGATTCAGTCAAGTTGGTCCTTAGTGTCAAATCTATAAAAAAATGAAATATTGTATAATTCAAACAAAAGAAATAGTGAGTGAGGGACATCATCAACTGTCTCATTTGAGTTGTGCATTTCACTGTTTTGTGAAAAATAAACCAAACTTTAAAACATAACTTTCTTATTTTACATCCGATTTTGATTAAATTTTCAGCGTTTTGCTAGTTTGATTTTTCTCTATCTATTCAAATCAACATTTTTCTGTGGTGGACTTGACCTTTAAAATCGCATGTACGTTGCAATCTGTCATGTCATGATTGCTTTAATACCCACACGAGTTGGTTTCTATTTTGTAATTGGAAATGATACTACTTATTTCTAATTGCCATTTGTTTGTTTTCTGCCTTTTTTTTTTCTTTGGAAGGATACACATAGGCCTACTGACATAATTATGTACACTCTAATAAATGAAATGTTAAATCAACAATAAAGTTGCAGGAGTGATAACCTTTTCTAAATCTTGTATTTACCACTTTAAATGGTTCAACGCTCGGCCGTCAGATGGTAAAACGATCTATCTCGAAAATCGCTGTTCTGAGAAAAATGACTTTAAAGTTTATAGCTTTTTTATGAAACGGAAATATTGCATTTTTAGCAATGGGAAAAGAAGAAGCACAATAAACACTAATAACTGAAGAATGTTTTAGCTTATTTAGGGTTTTAATTATGAAATAAATGAGATTTTTGTGTAGATAGACTGTTTAACCACAGCACATGTATACACTCATACTACACATCATAAGATGGTAAAATGGTCTATCTTCTAGATAGACCATATTACCATCCCACCCCAATGCACAACATTTCTCAGTGATTTTTTTAGGAGATAGACCGTTTCACCATCTGACGGCCGTGTGACGTGGCGGTAAACTGGTCTAACTTGAGAAGATAGACCATTTTACCATCTGACAGCGATGATTAAAAAATCTCGATTAAGAAGGTAAAAAGGTTTATGTTCAAGATAGCTCGTTTTACGTCCAAACGATACTACCGACAATGGGCTAACTCAAAGATAGACCACTTTACCATCGAATCTGAAGGAAAAATACAAAAAAAGTACCAAGATAGCGGAAATTATCTCTAACTCAAGACATGATGGGATTTTCTCGATAGCGCCATTGGAAAGAGCGCCCTCACATTACAAGGAAAGTGAATTTATCTCAACAAGTCACATTTTCGAGTAAGACCGTTTTACCATCGTACCCAACACTTACATAGTTGGATTTAGCTTCATGCAAGGTTGAATATATCATTTGGAATAGGTTGTCAGTTGTCACTCTTCCAATCTTTCAATTCTTGATTCAACATTTATTTTTTTAGATTCTACCAAATGATGAATTGATCACTTCGCATTGTCATTTCAGGTTTTTTTTCATAGTTGTTCTTGGTGGAGGGGGGGGGGGGGGCTCCGGATAAAATTGCGATAGCGTCCTGCAATCAGTAAATTGCCAATTCGTCCACTCACCACGTGGTCTACCTTCATTTAGTTTAATGCCTTTACGTCCATCAATTCGTCTAACAACCATTTGGTCCAATCATCACTTCGTCTAAAAATTACCAGACAGTCCGTCTATTGCCATTTCGTTTGATAACTAGTTGGTATAATACTAATTTCTCCCCTTCATTTTGCACAATTAACACTTTAATTTGATCAGACCAAATAGTATATTCACTAAATGGCTATTGGACCAACTGGTTATTAGACGGAAAGGCATTGAACTAAATGAAAGTAGACCATGTGGTGAGTGAACGAACTGATGGTAGATCAAATGATAGTAGACGAGTTGGCAATTGGACGAATTGGCAGTAGAAGAATTGGAAATAAACCATGCAGTTAGGGGTTAGGGGTGTTTATTACGACATCGACTTGAAATACATAGTAAATGGCAACGTTAACTAGATATCTGAAACACTTTTTGTATATTTCAAAACAAATTATGGTGAATGTCTTTCAATAAAATATTTTAGTTGTATGAGCAACAAAACAATAATCATTGGTTAATAGGGGATGTACACACACTTTACTTCACGTAAACATGGTAAAGTAGCGTACAGTCCATTTGGGAACCATGCGCAAACAGGTCAAAAGAGATTGTTTTTTCTAATATGATTAATGATACCGTTGGAAATAACAAATCGACAAGAGTTATAAATGAATTCTTGAATAAAATCCATAACAAAGAACATAATAAAGTATATTTCTTCAAGTTCGGGATGAAATTAACTGTGCATTGCCAATTCCTTACATGAATTTCTTTATTATTATTATTAGGATAATATTGGTTTAGCAAAATATAAATTCTGCAAAAATATATCTCATTAGACAATTAAATATCTTGAAACGCATAATAAATAGTCTATTTTCAAGCCTAAATTATAAACTAATATTTATGGTGGGTTATTTATACAATTTCCGGCATAAATGGTATTGAAGTTGTAAAAAAACAGTAATGTCGGTTACAGGTGGACTATCTTTAATTTTCAATCATTGTATTAGTAGCCTTATGGTATCTTTCCAACAAAAAATAAACTTACATGTGTTACACATATTCATAAAAAGGGGATAAAATCAACAATTTCCGGCCATTAACCGTATTACCATTCCTTTACTAAAAATACTTTAAAAACGCATATAAAAAGAGATTAGATGAATTTTTAAAGAAACACCATATTTAATTGAAAATCAATTTGGATTTAGGCAAGGTCACTCAATAGATACATCAATAATTGATCTCATTCATAAAACTAAGGAAGCCATAACAGTAAAGAATATGCATTAACTATTATATACCTCACTAAAGCCTTTGCTGTGAACGATCATTAAATTTCACCAAAATGATTCGACAATTATTACACAAGTGGCACTCTTAAAACTCTTTACTAGCTATCGCACTATCGTAAACACTTCAATGGTTTTCACCATCACAAGAAAAAAAAGTGCGGCGTACCGCAAAGCTTCATGCTCGGCCATCTTCTCTTTTTATTATCAACGATTTAAATACCATTCTGCTCTCAGTATTGTGTTCTAATTACCGACATTTTATCATGTTCTTAGCCGCATTCCTTAAAGGCGCATTGGTGATGACGTAAACGATGATATTCCACCAACATGCGCATATATCTACTCCCAGCGCGAAGGAATAAAATTCACGCGAAACGCGTGCAGACCTACCAGTAGATTGGAGGATAAAATAGGCGGTTATCGGTACCCAAGATGCGTAGAACGCTATTGTCATGGCAACAATCGTGCGTAAGGATTTGAGTTGAGCGGAATGGCGAGACAACATGGCTGCGACTTTGGTTCTAGCGTTGTCACGTCGTTGGACAGTAGTACTGCTACCGGTTGTTGTGGCTGTATCGGAGCGACATCTATGATGAGCATCAAGTCGTGCGGAGATCGTGGATATTCCGTCCGGAGTCTGCTGCGATGATCTGATATCAACAGTGACGTCAGAACGAGAACTCTGTAAGCTGCTTATGCCCAACGTTGGAGCATTGGTGTCAACGGCCAGATGCGAAAGCGGCATAGTATGTGTAATGCGAATAATAGAATCATCCAACCTATTTCCGTATGGAGTCGTTGCATCAGCGTGAGCTTCTGTCTTCTCTGCTGCCAGATTTTCTTGACCGTCACGATGAAACATCAGCCTATTACACGATATGTTTAAACATGAACTTCGTTGTTCAGACAGGCATGGACCCAATGTAGGGGCTTCCACACGAGGCATTGAAGGAGTTTGACACGAAGCGTCCAGATTTAGATTTCTACGAGGCAAAATGTTTCCGGAGCAGATGTCGATACTGCTTCCAAGTGTTGGACAATTCACCATGTTCACCGGTGTCTTCAATCTTTCTAGATGTTGGCCAACAGACTCGACGTTGGATTCCGGTAAATCAGGCCTCCGTTGAATGGGTCCGGGAGAATGTTGAATGCTGCTTTGGTAAGATGCTGTAGTATTTGAACGAGGACGGAATGGACTTGATGAAACTGCGTCACTTGCGCCATTGTGACTCTTGGGAATGACGCGGTGGCGTTGTCGGATGGCTGCGCGCATCATACATACGTTTGCTGCCGTCGAAATCAGCAGAGGGACTGCAATGAAGACAAGTAAAACACCAACCCAGGCCAGGTCGGAGCCGTGGATCTGAAACGGATTCCCCGCGCACCTGGCGGTATTAGACTGGAAGAGGGGGAACCCTTGGATCGGTAAGATAGGTATCATTGGTAGGAAGGACAAGAAGAGCATAGAACTCAATCCAACCCTTGCTCTTCGAGGCGTCACAATGGTCGGGTATCGCAGAGGCCAATTGATCATAAGACATCGGTCTACGCTGATGCTGCAAAGAACCCAGGCCGACTGATAAAGGAATAGAAAGTGTCCGCGTAGGAGGAGAGCGCAGGAGATCTGGTCAAGAGGCCACATATCCCTCGGGCCCATGATGATTCCGTAAACCGCACCACAAACCCCTGCACACATATTTACCAAGGCAAGAGCCTGGTAGAAGAACACGGTTGTGGTGTCGTAAAGGTCTTTGTTTCTCTTGAGCAGGATGAGAATGAAGGTATTACACGATACAACAAGAATAGCCAAAATGGCATATGCCATATATTGGACAACTTGGCGAGACAAGAACGCATTGGTTATAGGACCATCAGTCGGATCCAAAGTAAGCATGGTCATTGTTTCGTTGCCAAATTGATATTCTTCCATCATTGAATAGACCCACCTAACGTATCGTTCTTTCTAGTCTACAGATATCAACTTTAAGGATTTTAGATTTGCAGATTCCCCAAGAGCTAAAAGTCGCCCGTAAAGTAGGCAAGGTTTAAAGTTCAATACCATCCCAGGGATAGGAGACCATTTCAATTCTTCTGCCGTAATATCGCAGCGTTGAAATCCTTTTTGATGAAAGAGGAAAGCTGTTATATTCCACGTTTAAAATAAAGTAATGCTAGAAAGACCAGTCATGGTAAAGATACCTGTCCTATTGCTGACTCAGTATTTTCCAGACCCGTTTACGTTCCATGATATCCTCTGACCGGTCGAAAGTTAGACAATACACCACAACTTGTAGCAAAGTTGTCTCAATCATTCAAAGCCAAGTTAACATTAATCATAACCAAAGTGTGTGTTCCTGAGGAGATATTGATGCCCTCGAATGGACTGTTCGACTTGGAGTATGTAATGTCTTACACATGAAGTCTGAAGAAGTGAAATATTGTAAAGCTCCACAGTCCTGAACTAAAAGGATCCCTGTCTCATGTCCATGTTCATTGTCGAGAAGATCAACAATAGCTAAAATTCATTCCCTCTCACATGTCTAAGATCAAATTCTCTCGAAGGAAACACTGTTAATATCAGCCCTACAAACTCTAGCGATGAAGTCGAATTCGTCCTTAATACCATGACAAAGATCACCATTGAAAACAGGGTTCATGCGTCTCATCTAAATTGTCTTGATTAAGATGCTGGCAGAAAACAAACAAAGCAATCTTCCATGCATTTGCTCTCGCACTGGCATCACTAATCAATCCATTAACACCCAGCTGGCCTTGCAGGTTAACGCAAAGAAGTTAATCGATTGTACAAACTTTCCATCTTCATTATTAGTGATGACTGGTGACATTGATTTAGGCGAAGAAATTAAAATAAAGTCTTGACTTGACGCTTTATGTGGCTAGCTGGAAAACATATAATGTTTGTTTACTGTCAGATGAGAGATCAAACACCGAATGCAGATCTTTATAATTGTCTTTGCAATTCTACCAATTGATTAAGACGACGAATTGGGGAAAAAAATGAGAGGGAGAGGACGTTTTACGTGGCTAGCTGGAAAACACATTCTACATTGTCAGATGGGACTATCATTGAAAACAAAAAGCAATGACACGGAATATAGATTGAGATTCATATTTATTGCTGATGTTAATATTGTCATCATTGCTATTTCCTTCAAACTTCAAATTCAAATCTTTATCTCAAGTTTCAACAGGATTTACATTTGAATTAAAGATAGAGATATTATAAGACATAAGAAACATCATAAATATAAACATCAATATATATGTATATACATGTATACATAAGTGTAATACAAAGGTGAACGAAAGTACTTAAAAATAAACAGCATAAAAACTGGAAATTTGTTGGCAAGATTCAAGCCATTGTTGAGGCTTGAGGGTTCCACCGTTCCATGCCAATATTATCGTCACTATTATTTCTATTATTATTATCATCATCATCATCATCATCACCATCATCATCATCGTTATTTGACTCACGATACTATATTGATTAGTTTTATCATAACCCTATAGTCACAAGTCGTGGTGTGTGTTCCAAATCATTCACTTCCTCAGTTTATGATAGAGAAGAAAAACATGTATTTCGCATCCATTTTATTTTCTTTTACACAATACTCTCGAATTGTCATGTTCTATAATTTTCTGCTCCATTTTCTTTACTTGAAATAATTTGTTTTTGTTCAGTGCAGTTACATTCGAACGTGTCAATATATAAGTTAATATACAATATACAATATGAGTTAATATACAAGTCAATATACAAAACAATTTCAGCTCGGAAATCGAACTTTCATTTTTTTTGTTTGATTTACAAATTGATTTTTAAAGTGCTCTGTAAAAATTGCTCGCAAAATTTGATATGTCAGGGACCTATCGTTTTCCTGTATTCCATAAAGTTCTCAAAATATCCCTATTCAGGTCAGATCGTCAAAATGTTTCAGCAGCGCTGCTCGCTCTCATTTTGATTGGTGATTTATGTAAGCCTATATCTTAACATTAATTCTTTAAATGTCCAGTTTTCAAGCCATAATTTTAACAGATTTTGCGCTCTCATCAGGCCTATTAGAATAGATAAGATATCAATTTAAGAATCAAATTAGCCCTTTTTCATAATGGAATGTCGACAAGAGAAGAAGATACAGAACATATATGGGAAGATATATAATTTTTATATGATGACATAATATTCTCAGAATGTCCCGGTCCTATGTCAGAACTCATAGCAATAATAGTGAAACATATCAGCTCTTCTTTAAATTGGATCCATATACACCTCACAATCTCCCTATAAAGTGCTTGAAATACAGAGCTTATATTAACCCTTTTTCAGATCGGAATATAAAATATTTCAAGATCGCACTTCGCGGTCGCTTTATTGATTTTCATGATAAAAAAGATATTTAGAATGCCCAGATTCTAGGTAAAAATCTGAAACACAGGCGCGCATGCTTAGTCAGATACGCAGCTTGTTCTCTATTTAAATAATCCAGTTTCAGATCACAATATCAATATTTTCTGCTCGCACTTTGCGCTCGCATTATTAATGTAGGAAGATTTCCAATTACTCATCCTTTTCATGATTAACAAAACATGAATAGGTTGTCCCATTTTTACGTGTAAATCTCGAATTTTTCCGCTAGCGCTTCGCGCTCGCATCAGTTGTTTAGTTATATGCTTATCTTTTCACGATTACAAAAAAGCTTAGAATTTCCATTCTTCAGGAAGAAATGTCAAGATTTTCGGCTCGCGCTTCGCGCTCGGATTATTAATTTTTTGAAATATGTAACGTCTTCGTGGCTAACTGCAAGCAGCATTTAACAGATCTTTGTTTGAGCAGATCAAAACGTATATTAAAAATTTCTGCTCGCGCTTTGCGCTCATTACTTAGTTGGATACACATCTCGTTTAGGATCACAAACATCGAGCGGCCGATCGGGGAAAATGTGGCTGAAAAAAGTTCTGCCCTCTGTTACACCCACAAAATAATGTAATAACACCCACAAATGTAAGAACGCCCCCAAATGTAATAACACTTCACCCACAAATGTAATAACACTTCACCCATAAATGCAATAACGCCCACAAATGTAATAACACTTCACCCACAAATGTAATGACGCCCACAAATATAATAACACTTCACCCACAAATGTAATAATTTCACCCACAAATGTAATAATGCACTTCACCCACAAATATAATAATTTTTATCACCCATAAATGTCATTATGACTTTACCCACAAATGTAATAAATTTGAAGGGATTTTTTGCGAATCCGTTATTTAAAATCCTATAGTAATGCGTTCATATAGCGCAAAAGTGCAGTCTTTTTTCCAGACCCGGTTATTTCAAAAATTATAATATAAGTCCAAACTAAGATACCATAATGATATTCCAGTGGAATAAAAATGAGAATCGAGCTTAGTTTTTTCTCCAGACCCAGTTAATTAAATCTGGTGGAATAAATGTCTTTGTTGTTGTTTTAACTTATAGTAATGCGTTCATATAGCGCAAAAGTGCAAAGTCTTTTTTCCAGACCCGGTTATTTCAAAAATTATAATATAAGTCCAAACTAAGATACCATAATGATATTCCTGTGGAATAAAAATGAGAATCAAGCGTAGTCTTTTCTCCAGACCCGGTTACCTAAAACTAAAAAATAAAACCCTGTAGTAATGCGTTCATATAGCGCAAAAGGGCATATTCTTTTTTCCAGACCCGGTTTTTTCAAAAATTATAATATAAGTCCAAAGTCTTTTTTCCAGACCCGGTTATTTCAAAATAAAAAAAACATAAAAAAAAACAAAGACCCTACACTCTTGGTAATGTTGAATAACATGAAAATATAGCATAGCCTTTCCCCAAACCCAGTTATTTCAAAATTATAAATAACAGCTTAGAAAACAGTATAAAGACCTCATAATCTTATCAATGTTGAATAGCATGGAAATATAGCGTAGTCTTTCCTCCAAACCCTGTTATTCCAAAATTATAAATAACAATACAACAACAACAAAAAACAGTATAAAGTTCCCATAATCTTATTAATGCTGAATAACATGGAAATATAGCGTAGTCTTTCAGCCAGACCCAGTTATTTTTTTCCAAATAACGCTAATAGTAATAATAAATAACTCCAAATCTAAGACCAAACGATCCTTCAACCTAAGAACCTTTTTTAAAAAAGAGGTTTAGAGCGTTTGTCTTTATTCCAGACCTAATCATTAAAAAATTACGAAAAAAAAAATCTTCTAAAGTAAGACCCTTTCATATTCTTATTCTTGTGGAATAACACGAGTTTTAAAACGTACTTTTTCCTCCAGACCCGGTTATTTAAAAAATGAATTAAAAAAATTGTAGACTTTCCTCCAGACACAGTTATCAAGAATAAAAAACCCAATAAAACCCAACCCCCACAACGAATCTAAGAACCAACAATCCTCCAAACTAAGACCATGAAGAAAAGCACATGTTTAGAGCATTGTCTTTATTCCAGACCCAGTCATTTAAAAAATAATTTAAACAATCTTAAAAACATAAGACCTTGTCATATTCTTATTCCTGTGGAATAACACGAGAATTATGCTTAGTCTTTCGTCTAGACCCGGTTATTTAAAAAAAATAAAAAAAAATTATGAAGAAAAAAAATCAAAGCTAAGACCAATCTTCAAAATTAAACCCAGTTAAAATGCTTGGGCGTAGAGCGTTGTCTTTACCCCACACCCAGTTCTCTTAAAAATACAAATTAAGCGAAACATTAATCTTAAAACTTAGACCCCAGCATCTTCCAAACTATAAAAACCCTGTGATAACGCATACTTAATTTTACCAGACCAGTTTATTAAAAAAAGAACCCAGAACAACAAAACAAACATTTAAACTTAAAACCCTCTTCCAGCCTAAGATCCTGTAATAACGAATGCATTTAAACACACACTTTTTTTTCCAGGCAAAGAAATTTATGAATAAAAAAAAACCAAATTCAAAACTAAGAGCCCGGGGAGCATTTCATGAAAGGAGTTGTCTGACGTTTTATCCGACAAGTCCCATTTTATCCGACACTTACCATGGTAGCACTGCTTCTTAGCCACATAAAGGAAAGTTGTCAGATCTGACAACTTGTCGGACATAATGTTAATGAAATGCTCCCCCAATCATCTTATTCATGTTGAACAGGCACAATAATTTGATTGAGTCTTAGTTATGAAGATTTCATTTATCTTATTTTTGAAAATGACAAGGTCTGGAATAAAGAAAACTCTCTAAACCTTTATTTATTAAAGGTTCATAGTTTGAAGGATTGTTGGGTCTTAGATTCTTTTTTTTTTTTTTTTTTTTTGTTATTTTTTAAATAATTGGGTCTGGAGGAAAGACTACGCCATTCCTCCATGATAAAAGGAAAAAAAGAGAAAACAAAGAAGAAAGGAAAATAAAAGAAAAGATACAGAAAAGAAATAGACAAAAGAGAGAAGAAAAAAGTAAGAAAAGAAAAGAACAAGAAAAGAAAAGAAAAAAAGAAAAGCATAAGAAAATAAAGAAAAAAAAGGAAACAAAAATAAAAGAAAAGAGGTGGGAAAAAAGGAAAAGACAAAGAAAAAAAATAAACAGAAAAAACAAAAGGAGAAAAAATGACGAAAAAAAAATTTGAAGGAAAAAAAGAGAAAGTAAAATAGAAAAAATGATGATGAAGAGGAAGAAGTTTCCATCCTCACAAAGAAGGCTCCAAATCAAAGCAGTGGCAAAAAACAGTCATTTTCTGACTGGTAGCCAACTCAAAATAAGACAGAATTAGAAGAAGTTATTCAGCATTAATAAGATAGTGGGGTCTTTGTTACTTTTTTTTATACTTTTTTAAAATTTTGAAATAAGTGGGTCTGGAGAGGAGACTACACTATATTTCAATGTTATTCAACATCAATAAGATTGTGGGTCTTTGTTTTTTATTTTTTTATTTTTTTATTTTATGATTTTTTATTCTAAATATCTGGGTCTGGAGGAAAGACAGCGTATATTTCCATGTTATTCAACATCAATAGGATTGTGGGATCTTTGTTTTATTATTATCTATCTGTTTTATGATTTGTTGTTTTTAAACACTGGGTCTTGAGGAAAGACTACGGTATATTTTCAAGTTATTCAACATCAATGATATTGTTGGGTCTTTGTTAATATTGTTTATTTTTATTGTTTTTATAATTTGTTGTTGTTTTGTTTTTTAATGATTTTTTTTTATAACTGGGTCTGGAGGAAAGACTACGCTATATTTCCATGTTATTTAACATTAATAAGATATTGTGAGTCTTTGTTACTTTTTGACTCTTTAAGAATTGATTTGTAAGTTTGAAATAAGTGGGTGTGGAGGGAAGACTACATTATATTTCCATATTATTCAACATCAATAAGATTGTTCGGCCTTTGTTTTATTATTATTATATACCCTTTTTATGATTTGTTATTTTGAAATAACTGGGTCTTGAAGAAAGACTATGCTATATTTTCAAGTTATTCAACATCAATGATATTGTGGGGTCTTTGTTAATATTGTTTTTATTGTTCTTTATGATTTGCTATTTTGAAATAACCGGGGCTGGAATAAAGACTACACCATATTTCGTTGCTATTCAATGTTGAAAAGATTGGGGGTCTGTTTTTGGTTGTTGTTGTTTTGTTTTTTAATGATTTTTTTATGAATGGGTCTGGAGGAAAGACTACGCTAAATTTCCATTTTATTCAACATTAATAAGATCGTGGGGTCTTTGTTTTTTTATTATTATTATTAATTGTTTTTTATTTGCTATTTAAAATATCTGGGTCTTAAGGAAAGACTACACTATATTTCTATGTTATTCAACATTCAGAAGAATTAATTTTGGGATCTTTGTTTGGAAGATTGTATAAATGTTTTATATAACCGGGTCTGGATAAAAAAAGACTGTGACTATGCGGTATATGAACGCATTACCAAAAAGGTTTTTGTTTAGAACAGATTCGCCAAAAATCCCTTCAAATTTATAACATTTGTGGGTAAAGTCATTATTACATTTGTGGGCGATCAAAAATTATTACAATACCCTATTTATTTTTAAACTTAAATAATAATTTGCTGAAAGATGTTTTTTAACCCCCCCCCCTCCCGTTCCATATCTTTATCTCCTTTATGTTGAACCTTTTCGAGTTTTTTCTTCTTTACGTTCTACTTGTAAATGCTCCATCAATTATATGTACATGTATATTTTTCTGTAACTCCTGCCAGTTGTAGGCCTACTCGGAATTACATGTAGCATCACTTCTAATATCCGCTTCCTTACACACACTCAACTTATCATGTCTCTTATTTTGGAATCATTATTGTTCATTGAAATTATTATACGGTTAATCGAAATTAGTATTGCAAATTAGAATCATTATAATTGTAAACTTGAATTATCATTGTATATTTGAATTATTATGGTTAAATTGAGTTAAGATTATTATTGTAATTGAGATTTTATTCATGTCTATGTGCAATTTGTATGTTTTTATTGTAAATTCAACGGCAATTCAGCCTACGTGGCTGCTAAATTGAATAAAAATATATCTTGAATCTTGAATCACATTTGTGGGTAAAGTGTATTATTACATTTGTGGGTGAATTATTACATTTTTATTATTGTAAACTTGAATTATCATTGTACATTTGAATTATTATGGTTAAATTGAGTTAAGATTATTATTGTAATTGAGATTTTATTCATGTCTATGTGCAATTTGTATGTTTTTATTGTAAATTCAACGGCAATTCAGCCTACGTGGCTGCTAAATTGAATAAAAATATATCTTGAATCTTGAATCACATTTGTGGGTAAAGTGTATTATTACATTTGTGGGTGAATTATTACATTTGTGGGTAAAGTGTTATTACATTTGTGGGCGTTATTACATATGTGGGTAAAGTGTTATTACATTTGTGGGCGTTATTACATTTGTGGGTAAAGTGTTATTACATTTGTGGGCGTTAATACATTTGTGGGTGTAACACCCCCCCCCCCTATTGGCGAAGGATTGATCCGCCCCTGCCTTGTTGTATGATTTAAAAACAATATCAAAATCAACAAACATTCTGGTAGACTTACCACATCGTTATAAGAAGAAGCATTCACTTTCACAGATTCGAAAGGAATTAAAGTATAGGCCGATAATTAGCCTAATTTTATTTTCACTGTCAGTTTTGTTAATTGATTGAGAAGGGAAGTGAAAGCAATGTGATAAAAATAATGGCATATCATTTATCATGCGGTTCGAGTACTTAGAGAGAGAGAGAGAGAGAGAGAGAGAGAGAGAGAGAGAGAGGGAGAGAGAGAGAGGGGGTGGAAAGAGAGAGAAGTGAAACTTTGAATGATATTTTCAAAGCCCCAATTGCGAAGGGCTACTCCACTGTACTGTCGGCTACTTCTTCAGTTCATTAAGTTCTGTAGTGCACTCCAGAAGGTATCTGATTATATTGAAGGCAATAATCATTCACTGAATAAATATTCTTCAGGGTTAGGGTCCTGTCGCTCAAAGATGTCATCATTCTTTTGGGGAACGTTTCTGTGCTTCATATTTCTTCATATTTTAGGTAAGCTAAAACGTCTTTTAGGTGCACCAATTAATCGTGATTGATAAACAATGGGCTCGTGAATCTTGGTAAAAATTACATTAAGGTTTTTTTTTTAGTTTCGCAAGTTACGTACAATGAAGTCTCCTAAATAGTGCTTTAAAATATAAATATTTGTGGGTACACAATAATGTTTAAATTTTCGAATAACGCTGTTTACTATACGAATCGTACAGTAGTTGTTCAAACAGTTTAAACAAGAGTTTAAAACTTAAAAAAGAAAGTTTTATTTCTATTTTTGTTTCTCAATAAATTAAGCATGGTTTTGACAACTACTGTGCGATTCATATAGCAAACACCTTTGTTGAAATTTTCAAACAGTGATTTTACTGTGTAGAAGGAGAAAGACAAGAAATAATCATATTATTGGAATCTATCAATATCATGATAAAATCTGAAACTGAAATCTATCTGCCTACAATCATGACCATGCATCATAAATCATTAAAATTTAGGGTTCTTTGAAAATGTTAAGACTGCAACATCGATTTTATTAGACCTGCAAGGTTCCGTAACACAAGGTTAGTAGTGATTAATCATAAGTATATATGCTTGATTTTCACGATTAATTGTACATTATATTCAATTCCCTCTATCGTAAGAAAATCGCCATTATCGTTATCAGTTGAGGTGCCGTGGCCGAGTGGTCTAAGGCGCCTGGCTATACATGGAAAGTCCGGGGTTCGATCCCCGGCCGCGGCACCTATGCCCGTGAGCAAGGCATTTAATCTACAATGCTCTTTTATCCTGCTTTCAAATAAATGGAAATGCTATATGCATTATTGGAAACTAGATGTGCACTTGTTTAAAAAAAAAATAATAATAATACTAAATTACCATAATTTCCATTATTTATTATCATCGCCATATCATACCTGAGAATGCTCTTCGAGTTAACAATGGTACACTGCAAAAACTCTGGTGTTGATTTAACACCAGCCCGGAATCTATATTATGTCCACACCAAAAAAGTGTTAAACAACACCAGTTTCGTTTTGGTCTAACACCAGATAGGTGTTTATACAACACCAATTAGTATTAAAACAGCATCGGTTTGATTCCAAACTGGTGTTGTTTCAATACTTCTCTGGTGTGGATATATACATGTATAGATTCCGGGCTGGTGTTAAATCAACACCGGAGTTTTTGCAGTGTAATGATACTGTATAACTTGCTTTATATTTCTTAAAGACGGGTAAAAATTCCATTTGGTTCTAAACAAATCCCGAGCTTCGATGTGTGTTGTATTTTTTCTTTCATTATTTCGTTCATACACATACACAAATTAAAATAAGACAAAAGACAGGAAGAAAAAAAAATCAAACTCGTTAATGCACTTTCATTTGGCATTTAATTCACCTCTTATAGAGTCTAATGTAGTACAAGGAATGAAATTGGGTCGGTGTTTCCAATCACTATATTTTCCACTTGTTTTAACACTAAATAGTGATTTTCGGATGCAATAATGTCAGGGCTTAATTTTTACAACACACACCCGTCCGTCAGATGACAAATTGAACATTTTCTTGCAATTTTGATTTCTTAAAGAATTAAAGTCATAAAAATGTTAACCGAACCCTTTACTTAAATCGAATATGAAATGTGAAATTTTAGAAAATTTATCAAACTTGTTTCAATTCTATTTTTAGGGAGAAATGGAGTTATTTCTCAGACTATCATACGATCGAATGCCGGAGAGACAGCTTACCTTCGTTGTCCCTTCCAGACAACTCCACAGGAGCTGGCCAGGGTCACGTGGACTAAAGATGGACGCGATAAAATTGTGAACGTCACAGGCTGCACCGGTAACGCGGTAACCTCCTGCTCAATCTCGCGGTCTATTCCCGAGAAGTATGCGGTAGATTCAGCTGGCCGCATTTCGAGTGGTTTTACACTGATAATAAGTGGCGTAACTCTTGCAGATGATGGAATTTATGACTGTAAAGTGGTTAGGAGAGGTGGACTCGATGACATCACTTTCAGACTCGCCGTGACATGTAAGTAGACCAAATACATTGACGTCATTCCGCTGCCATCTTAGAGGCTTAAGTCATTGCCTTACACGCATTAGTGATCTTGTCACCCGTAAGCTGGCGCATCTCTGACAACTCTGCTTTCGCGTATTCCTATATCCTCTGAGGGAGGGCGCTATGAGACCATTTAAGCGTCACATGCAAAAGCTCTATACAAATATTTGAGGATGTGAACGGGGGTTTTAATTAATGCAAAATCTATTCCAGAAGCAAATGACTTGGATAATTAGAGAGAGTGAAACAAAAAACATAATAAAACAAGCATTATTACTACAAATTTCAACAAAATCACATGGTGGGATATAAACACATTGCGAACATCCATAAAGATAATTAGCTTTACACCAGAGAAATGTTCATGTGAAAGTACATCTTATAATGGCATTATGGTTTGTCAATTCAGGAACTCCGTGCTTTGCTTCATTTTTCTCTACTTATGAGTCAAGTTTGGATGGTCGCAAAAAACCCATTCCAACATTAATCAATAGGCTATACTACGAGCTCGGCAGTACTGGTAGTGAAGAATCGTGTCCTCTAAAGTCCTATTTACAAAGCTTTCTTTCATTTCATTATTTAACAGACCGTGTGCAATATTCAAAAGCCTACAAAATATTCAAAGCCCTGACATATTTGTGCACCTTTTGCCACTATCTTACGTCACTAACTAGGTTCATACTACTGATAGAAAAGGTATATCCCACCCCTTAAAAAAAGCACTAGTCATACTAGTGGCAACACATATACCTGTATGTATTCATTTGACCTTTTCTGAAAAAATTAAACAGATGTACCTACGGAGATCGCCGTCATTGACGTCGAAAAGGATGTCGAGGTTTCGAACAGGAGCACGTTGTACGCAGTCGTCAAGCGTCCTTACACGCTGAACTGCACCATTCCATCTCCATGCAACCCACCCGCCAATATCACCTGGTCCGCCCCTGATCTCAATGCTCACATTTCAAATCAAGCTAATCACATCAGCGCTTCTGATTCTCCATTAGTGACGTCATCAAGGACGATGACGCTTACCGCATTCTCGGTAGAGTCTATGAAGATGGTGCGGTGCACCGCAATGCATTATGGTCTGTCGGCTCCGCTCAGCATAAGCTTAACTTTTGATGTTGGCAGTAAGTATTGAGTTCTTTTTCCTGAAGAAAGCATTCATCCATTTAAGAGGATGTGACATGATTGCTTTATGAGGAGGGGGGGGGGGGGTGATACGATCTAAATTCCTGACCTCTTTTCCCCCAGTTGTATAAAATGTGTATACAATAAAGAATTACACGACATAGCCCTCTCTTTTTAATACATTTCGTCCTATAAACTTTCCTTTTCCAATCTTTCTTGTTTACTCCCCTCTTTCACAGCATGAAAGGTGCAGGGGTGAGGGGGGGGGGGGCACTCACTCCTATCGCCCCTAAACCAGACCAATGTCATACTAAGTAGGTTTTGAAGAGTTAAATTTCAGCGAATTAATCAGAGCCTAACTTTTTTATGAGCGAAACATATTATAAATTTAATCGCAAAGGGTTATTTTTCACAATAAATGCAACCTTTATGACGTTATGAAACTATTGAGAGGAGAAAGGGTGAAACATGTATCTATTTTCTGAATATCGTGTTAACATTTTTCACTAGATGAGATTGCCACAATAAGATGGTAATCATTTTCCTTACTATCGAATAAAGATGTATTTACGCATTTTCGTCCGAACGCCATGCTCCGCCCCTTGAATTATTGTTTGATTCCACACGCCACTGGTCGCTTGCAGGTGTTCTTGGACATTATTACATTATCATTTAGGCCCATATGCTAGCGTTTCTACTTAATATGGAAAGAGATCTGGGGCTCGTAACACAAAGGTTAGCGATTGATCGTAAGCTTGATTGTATATTGTAGTCGATGGAATCAATCGTAGAAAAATGTTCTACGATCATTGCTAAGTTTTGTGTTACGGGCCCCTGGTGTGTAATTGGCATAAAAGTTGAACGAAATATACTTTTACGGGGCCCATGCAGGAATGAAATAATATCAGGCTGGAAAATGTTCTTTGAAATACAACGATGTATTTAGCGAGAGGAGTCTAGACGAATTATTTGAACTATAAAATATGATTTATCCTACTAATTGTGAACACTTTAAATGAGAAGAGTTGTTGAAGTCAATATTAAGGAATATTACTGCTTTTACAATTATTAATGACATTCTTTACGACAAGAGATTAACACATCAGTCAGATATGGCAGTTATTTGCTACGTTTATTGGGGATCTGTTGGGATTGTAGTTTCTATTGTAGTTTCAGTTTGAATATCCTGCATGTGGAGACTGAATTATTAAATCTAGCGGCGGATCTATGATTTTTATAAATATGGGTAACCATTGGGGCACATAAAACTATTCTATTTTTGTAAGGGGAATAGAGGTTCTCGTTGAAAATAATTACGTCCATTATTCGATTCAATTCAGAACAAAGTAAAGTGGTCGAAAAATATTGACGATGACATTTTCAAATGAAAAGTATGTATACACTAATTATCATATTTTTCCAGAAGTAAAGCAAAGGAAAGTATATAAAAGCAAATTATCATAAAATTTATAAAGATCTGAGCAAATGGAGGGATCCACTAAAACGAAAATGCTTGTAGTGTGTGGACCCCTCTTGCCTACGAAGATGGACACAGAGGTGACAGAAGAGAGAATACACTCTAAAAATATTGGGTAAAGTTGCTCCATGAGGGTAATTATGTATCCAACCAACATTGGGCATTTCTTTTGGGCATTTTTATTTATCCAGTGTGATGAAAATTTTGCCCATTCTAAAGTAATTGCTGCTTATTTTTTAACCTTACTGGACAATATGCTTCCAGCATTGGGTAAAATACTGCCCAAAATTGGTTGGAAACATAATTACCCTCGTGCTGGTTACAATTTTACCCAATATTCTTTTTACAGTGCAGCAAAAAAAAAAACTTACCAAAACCTGATCTGCCATGAATTTAGTCTAAACAAATGTACTGTATTTGGCACGTGTCTGTACATCTTTATTAAAAACAAAATCTATACTCTGTCAGAAATCCATTCTTATACAACCCCATCCCTTCTGAAATAAGATGTTTGGAATCGCTAAATATGGAAGGTAATGTAATTTTTTTGGACAATAATAATAATTTTTGAGGTACTGAATTATGTACTTGCGTATATTGTTTTTGTGTTGGTTTTGTTTATGTTAAATTATTAATTTAATGCATCTAATTAACGATTCTAGGATGATCATATTTTACGATCCCTTTGTCGATCGTTTCTGGCTGCAACCCGCTTTGCAAAGTCATCAGTCTCCGTATACTCATGTTTATGTTGTATTATATTTACTATTTTTATGTAATCTATTTACCTTTATAATATTTACTGATTTGCAATGTTATTGCAATGTGAAAAAAAAAAAGAAAATTGAATTGAACTGAGCAAAAAACGTGTCTTCCGTATTTCTACTTCAACAGATTTACCAGAAAGTCCCTCTAATTCCGCCAACTGGATTTCCTCTGTGACTGTGAGCTCGTTCATTGTCACGTGGGTGCAGGGTGCTTCCGGGGGGAAACCCCAAACCTTCACAGCGACCTACTGTGAGGTCTTCAGACCGGACGAGTGCTCGGAGATTTCCGGAATCATTTCGACTCGTGTCAGGATCGGCAACCTTCGGCCTTTTACGCTCTACGACATCACCGTGAAGAGTCACACTGTGTTTGGATTCAGCGAACTCAACGAGTCCGTACAAAAGTCAACACGACGTAAGAATGTCATCTACATAGACCTTATGTATTGACGTCATCACGCCGCCATCTTAGAGGCTGAAGCTATATTGCCTTGTAGTGCTGCATTGGGATACGCAACTGGTGCACCTACACTGCAAAAACTCCTGTGTTGATTTAAAAAAGCCCGGAATCTATATATATCCACACCAGAGAAGTGTTAAACAACACCAATTTCGTTTTGGTCTAACACCAAATAGGTGTTTTTACAACACCAATTAGTATTAAAATATCATCGGTTTGATTCCAAACTGGTGTTGTTTCAATACTTCTCTGGTGTGGACATATATACATTCCGGGCAAGTGTTAAATCAACACCAAAGTTTTTGCAGTGTATGACAACTCCCTTTATGCATATTATTATATCCTCTGAGGGATGGCGCTATGCGATTATGACGTCATGAGCGTAAGGTCTATTAACAAGCTTTTATTTCGTAAGCAAGGCCCATATGTCTAAAAGTGGCATACCAGGCCGTAAAACTAAACAAGTAAAATGCTGATTATTTCAACAAAATCTGAAGGATTAGATAAATAACTGAAATAAGTAATTGCATTCAAATCTAGCAATATTTTGTGACTTAAATGTATAAAATAAAATAGTTAAATGTGAATGCCATCATGACGATGGCGTATCCCCATTTCCTTTTTCATATTTTATTTCATGAAATTTTCATGCAAATGTGTAAAACCTGTCTCCCTTGTCATGCTTGTAAAAAAGTAAGGTTGATGTCGAACAATTAAACATCTATTTTTGGTTTTTATTTGTTATATTTTTTCTCGAAATTACTGATGTAACTTGTTCAGATATGATAAGAACATGAAGAATATAAATGAACACGATGAAGCCATGTAGTTTTAGGTTTTTATTCGTAATTGAAATTTTCTGGAATTACTACAAAGTCACATAAATAGCAAATACTGTGAATCATTTTTCTCTTTTCCTCATCTCCCTTTCTATCTTTTTTATACGTGCAAAGAATGAGAAAAGCAAAGAAAAAATATTTATCGCTACTAGCGTACGAAAGTGGAGCGGGGGGGGGGGGGGGGGTCTGGGGGGCACCCCAAACAATACCTTCCACTCCCAAAACTCACACACACAAAAATACGTACATGACCAATGAAACATTAAAAGGTAAAAGCCGGGGTACAATTTAAAAAGACTGTCTGAAAAATAAAAATGATTTTTTTTCCTCACTCGCTCGTGTCTATTTCTAAATCCCCCAGAAGTCCATTTAGTTCTTCCTTACAAGTTCTAATAATAATATGTGAATGAAAGTACTAAATATCATGCGTGTAATGTGTCACGTCATGTAGGTCCATGATCACTGAAACTGAAACTATGCATGTATTGTCTTTCTGGATAGGAAACGATGAAATGATTGTTTGTCTGCCGATGGGATCCCCTAGAAAATCGTAACTAATCGTTTATATTGCTTTCTCTTTCATTCTTAGCTCTGTCACCTTCGGAACTGGGTAAGTGTAGTATCTCTACTATAATATGAAATTCTACAAGGAAATTAATTAATCCCCTTTGTGTCAGCAGCATGGCTATTAAACTGAAGCCGCCTTGTTTTGAATATGAGATTAATATTTGATAATGTAATAATACCATAGGTAGATGCGAGAATCCCTCTCTCCGACAAAACATTAAAATAAAATAAAAATCCAGGTGTTCTTTAATCCCTTTCTGCCATGTCTGGGGGAAAAGTAAGTGTCTCCCTGTCTCCATCTGAGGGAATAGCAAATGTCTCCTTCTGGTTTCTGTTTCTGTATAGTAATAGTGGATAAGCTCTAAGATCACAAGAATTGTCCAAATTATGACTAAAGCATAAAACATCCACGATTATTAGTTTATGCCATAAGATTTATTTTAAATGTGGGAGGTAAATTTATAAATGCCTTTTTCGGCCGTTGCCATGGCAACGGATATTTTTTTTTGAAATAATACATATTCCCCTATTAATGGTACATAAATATGGTAATAGATGACCAAAAAGATAAATTTCAAGCGTCCAATTGAATACATATGAAATTTAAAAACATTCAAGATCACCGAGATAGTTCTAATTGGTCCAATGCCATTGTAACGGCTTATATTCCCCCAGATAAAAGGAAGGGATTAGAAATTGTCTTCTTATCCCCTTCTAAGGGACTAGCTAGTGTCCTCTTACCCCATTCTTGCGATATAACAAGTGTCTTCTTACCCGTGGACCAGGCTAAGGAGGATTATCAGTTGTTACTGGGGTGCTGTGACAATGCTCAGCGCCCCAGTAACAATGGAATAAATACGTGTTTGGTATCGCAAATCGTAAAATTGTCTTAACAACGGACATACTGAAGCTTTTCGACATGCACTCATCGGAGTAAAATCGCATGAATGACTAAAAAGCTAGAACAAAACAATATAAATTAGATTAAAACAATAGAATACTACTCCATGGGCAGGACCCAGTTCTTACCCCCTTCTGATGGAATAGCAAGTATCTCCTAACCCCCTTCTGAGGAAATGGCATAGGTCTTCTCACCCCCTTTCGAGGAAAAAGCAAGTATCTTCTCACCCCCTTCTGAGGGAATATCAAGTTTCTTCTTACCCCCTTCTGAGAGAATATCAAGTTTCTTCTTACCCCCTTCTGAGGAAAAAGCAAGTATCTTCTTACCCCCTTCTGAGGGAATATCAAGTTTCTTCTTACCCCCTTCTGAGAGAATATCAAGTTTCTTCTTACCCCCTTCTGAGGGAATAACAAGTATATTCTTACCCCCTTCTGAGGGAATATCAAGTTTCTTGTTGCCCCCTTCTGAGGGAATATCAAGTTTCTTCTTACCCCCTTCTGAGGGAATAACAAGTATCTTCTTGCCCCCTTCTGAGGGAATATCAAGTTTCTTCTTACCCCCTTCTGAGGGAATAACAAGTATCTTTTTACCCCCTTTTGAGGGAATAGCAAGTATCTTCTTACCGCTTCTGAGGGAATAACAAGTGCCTTCTTACCCCCTTCTGAGGGAATAACAAGTATCTTCTTACCCCCTTCTGAGAAAATAACAACTGTCTTCTAATTACCCCCTTCTGAGGGAATAGCAACTGTCTTTTTACCCCCTTCTGAGGGAATAGCAAGTATCTCCCCCCGCCCCTTCTGAGGAAATAGCAAGTGTCTTTTAAACCCTTCCGGAGTTCCGAGGGATTTCATAACCTTGTGTACAGGGTATCGATCCCCACCCTTGGATCCGCTCTCGATTGCCCCTCCCCTGATATAAAAGACACCACCCCCTTGTCTACTGATGGCAGACGGCTGCCGGATATTCTTCTGGACTGACACCCACCTTTTTGAATGACTGGTTTGAACGTAAGAAGAATAAAAACAATAAAGCTTTAGGAAACCCGGAAACTCCCTTACGTTATACCTTGGTCACATTTGCTCTACGGCGGCCGTACGGCGAGTCGAAAACAGTCGTTTTATTCATTTTCATCCAAAGCACCTATATGTAGCTGGTACAATTTTTTTTTAAAACGGCTGGTTTCGACTCGCCGTACGGCCGCCGTAGAACAAATGTGACCAAGGTAAGCAGCGTGGTATTGTTATTATTTCATTTCACTTCGTTTGTTTCCATTTTCAACAATTACAGTTTGTTTTGTACATTTTGCCATATAAATAACAAAACATATTTCAAGTATCCTTGTACAAAAATTATATTTAAGATTATTACATATCACCTTGGAAATAGAGGAGGCTGCTAAAAAGCGGAGCTTGTATAGTGCAGCCTCCTAATAAATATTATTGTAGTTACATAGCATATAAAAATCAAAATAACAACTTGAGCATAAACCACTTAAATAAAAAAGAAATAGGGGAAATTAAATAGAAAAGGAAATAAGAAAAAGAGAGATCAAAGGTCTCCAGAATCCAGCCCCAGCACTCACAAACGGACCTCGTTGATCAACAGGAAAACGAAAGAGACGGAAAAGTGTACGTCACATGATAATCATGTTTGATTAAAAAAAATACAAGAGTTTGAGTGATGAAGAGTTAATTCAATGGTTATCCTGGAGAATATTTTTTAACTTATATTTGAAAGAATTTAGGCTTGGTAATTCTTTGATGTTGTTACTAATACAGAGTCTAGGGCCTTCAAAAGTAAAAATTGATTTTGCAAGGATGGTCCGGGGTAGTGGTAAATGGAATTCATCTGATTGACGTGTGGGATATTTGTGAAGAGTTTTGTTTTTGTTAAAGAATTAAATATAGGAGGTAACACATTATTGTTTAACTGATACATGAATTGATGTTAGTTATATTGGAACAGTGTTTTTATTTTAAGAATGTTATTGTTGAAAAACAAATGATATGTGTGTGATCTCCAGGACAAGTTGAAAATAATACGCAACGCCTTCTTTTGTAAAAGCAATATTCTATCAAAGTAGGTTGAATGTGTATTTTCCCAAACAACTGCTCAAAATCATCCGTAGAAATGATAAACAAATCATCCTCTTTTAATAATTATCGTCTAGAAGAAGAAGAAGTTTAAACTTACAATAAGTTTGTTTTGATTAAAAAAAAAATACACAAAACCGAAAATAGAGAAAATGTTGGTGACGGTTTGATGAAAATCCATCTAGGAAAAACGAAATTGTTAATTTTTGAAGTGTTAATTTCGTGATGTCACAGACAAGCAGCTCCTAAGTATTACGTCGTGTGATATGAATTCAAAAAGAACAATTTTCTAAAAAATATTGATCTGTAAATTTGAGGGTGAATGTGAAAAAAAATGAATTCATGATGTATGGGGAGTTGCTCGCATATGACGTCACATAAATGACATATTAAGAACTTTAAACTGTCATAACCTTAATATTCTTTGATGATATTTAATCAAACCTTCACCAATATTTTTCTCTACTTTTCTGCTATCATTAAACTATATTTAATATCAGGTTGAAATTCTACTTTGATGGAATTTCTATTTCAGGAGTCGAAGGCGTTTACAGCAGCCAGCGCGGCGGGAGCGTGGATGTCCAAGCAAACAGCAACAGCACCACTCTCCCCAACGGACTCTGCTTTCATCTCATCGACCAGCAGCTACTCAATCAGGCCGACGCAGCGGCCCAGGACTGTGTCAGCGTCGGTGAATACCTGATTGTTCCAAGCGGACGGTCATGGAAAAATATGGCGCTTGTAAGCTATGGAAACGGTGTGTCCAGCGAATCTTCGAAGATTACAGGATCGGAAACGGGTAAGGGTTACCGTCATCAGACCATCCAAAGACAAAACAAAAACAAAAAATTGAAAAGCTGGGCACTGGGAACGATTTTTTTAAAGCATGGAATGCTGGTTTAAATTTGACAAGCAAAAAAAAAAAAAGGAGGGGGGTGGGGTTCGCTACAAAAGGAAAAGATCCAGGAAAAAAATTACAAGCAAAAAAACAAAAAATTAAATAAAATGGAAATAAGGGGCGGGGGGGGGGGGGGTTCAATACAAAATGATGTTCATTTGGTCACGAGAAATTGGAAAAGCAAATCAAAAAGGATTATAAGGAGTTCAGTTTATGTTATTGAGCACCTACCATATTTCTAGGGGGTGCTGCCTATGGTGAATAATACGCAGCACCCCAGCACATTGAATTTTGATCGGCCTCATGATTTCATCGGGGACCAATGTAATGGGTTCGTTTGACATCCTATAGGCCTACTCCTACCAGCCTGTATGTATTATCCTGTCCCAATTGGTTCCGATTGCATTTTAATAGGACAGTTTAGATCAATAATTCCCATTAAGACCAATTGTATAATGTTCAATTGGGACAATTGGTTTCAATGGGAAATCATTAATACCACCATATTGTCTGAACGGGGGACAATTTGGACCAGTTAGTTTCGGTGTGGAACAATACATTTGGACTTCTTATTGGTTTCAATGGACTATTAATAATGAACTTACACTATAGCCAATCGCGGGAATGTTTTTTTATTATTTTTTTTTACCTCATTTGCAGATTTGCTCTTTCTATAAAAAATGATTACAATACGTTTTAAATGCAAATACATTTTCTTGAGAGAGGTATTTGTTTTGAATTACATACGTGATTGACTTCATTACAACATGTACAATATGTATTGAATTTAATATCACGGCGATTAATGATGGCTTAAACAACAATTCTCACTTTGTCTGGTTGAAGGGGCACACTTGTTGTCGGTTTTTTTTCTCTCTCGTATTCTCTCTCTCTCTATCCCTCTATATTCATTAAAGTCAAACTTGTGATCTATATATATCATATTTTTCCTACATATTTCCTTTTTTTTTTCATTTCGCCCGTCTGACCATATCGTCCCCAGAACCACTTTCAGCCTTCTGTTTTTTTGTCCTGCGCGGTCTCCCTCTTTTCTATTCCACTTCTCATTCCATCTTATTCATTCCTTCTTTATCAATCTGTCCCTCCACTATCCCTCTCTCTCTCATACACACGCAATGCACCCACCGTCACACACACGCACCCGGGCCCTTCACACGCACAAACCATCCCTAAACGCACACACACCATTCACGCACTCTCTTTCTGTTTCCACATAAACACACACACACACGCTCGCACACACCCTCTCCCTCACCCACACGCACACACACACATACACCCAAAGGCGCCTTAGTGGAATAGATTAATTCGAGGTAGATATCGCTCTATAAATGCCCATCATTTCTATCATAATCCGTCTCTTACTCTCTTTTAATTATCGTTTTTATTATTATTGTTGTTACAGTCATCGGTCTCCCTATCATCATTGGAGCCTCTGTTGGAGGCGCAGTCCTTCTCATAATGATCATAATGATCATAATGGCTATATACTGCATGAGAAAGGGTAAGAGACCTCATTTTCTTATAGGTCTACTCATTTGAAGGGGGGGGGGGCACGCTAAATACACTGAGTAAAATTTTACCCTATTTTGGGAAGAAAGGGAACATGCATGTTTGCTGGGTATTTTTGTTTAGCCCATATTGGGCTATTTCAACGCAACATTGCGTAAAATTTACAAATATTTTTACCCAAGCAACATACATGTTCCCATTTTACCCAATATTGGGTAAACCCTTTTTAGAGCGTAAGTGTTGATTATAGTTGCTGCAGTGGCGGAATGACGAAATGTTTTTTCGAGCGGCTCAAATATGAAGCAAAAGAGAAGTCGCGTCCGAACGAAGCAGTGAGTTAGCTAAGATTTTGACCATCTTACAAAAGAAAATTTTATTTTATAGATGTTGGCAATAGGACCTACATGTACATGTATAATTCGAAAATTATATCATATTTCACCTTGTCATTTTCCTTTTGTTCCTTTTCTAATCTCTTTCTGGGGGTTGTTGTTTTTATGTATTATTTAAGGTCGTTCTTCGATGGAAGTGAGAGCGAACCGTCAGCTACCCCCTCAGCCGCAACAAACTCGCCATCCACCAGGACGTGACCAAATGGACAGCGTACCTGGCTACGAACCACCGGTAACTATAGACCAATCACACTTTAGAGCAATGTAACTTATGGCAGCCATAGCTGGGGGTTACCACTGGGCTGTCAGCCAATCAGCAATGAGCTAGGTGCGCGTATGTACTTTTCTTTTGTTACGCATTCTGGAAGCCCTCCCCCAGTCATGGCCGCCATAAGACAAAACCATACTTAATCCGAATTCGTCTATAGAATAATAATTAAATACCCTTAATTCCTTGATAGGGCCTGAGTGTTTTCCCTCGTTGCGTGGTCAATTTATTGCTTTTCAAAATATTTGATGATCGGTACCGATGATATGATCATGATTTCTCTCTCATCTCAGTGGCGCAGCGGCGTACAGATAGGGGGGGGGGGGGTACGACCAAGACAAAAAAAGGGAAAGAAAGAAAGGTGAAATATAATATTTTTCTGAATATCATGTCAAAATCTATCACAAAATTGAATTTTTGTAATGAAAATGTTGATTTTTTTTGTTCGCTCGCTCGCAACTTTTTACAATTTTACGCAATAAGCCATATCTAGCCCCCTCGAAATGTTGTTGCTCATTACGCCACTACAGTGGCGGATACAGGCAGGGGCACATCCGTCCGTGCCACCCACCCCCCCCCCCTCTTTTGAGAGGCAAAAACGTATTTTTTTTGCGGAAAATGTGCATACGGAAGCGAAAACATTTGTTTCTTTTTTAAAACTTTCATTACGAACATCGCCATCAATTGGGTGTGAAGACCTTATTTTGTCAACATTTTTCTGAAAAATGCCCCCCCTTTCGTTATAAAAGCCTGGATCCGCACCCTGTTATACCTTTGTTGTTTAAACAGGGAAAGGGGGCACAACATCTAAAATATTCAACAACGAAGTAGTCGAGGGAAACGATGCAACTTGGATAGTTACGATGGCCCTTTTTGCTTGAAGCCCATTTAGATTGAAATGGAAGGATATGGCAATGGATTTCACTTTGGGTTAAGACCTGGTTCAATTTTAATACCAGCTTAATAATTCAATATATAATTTAATTGCAGCCGACTTGTTATTATTGAATTAAATGAGCTTTTCAAGTTGGGTTTAAAATGCTCTCACTGTTTATGCTCGTGACTCTCCAACACTTTCCATTTTAAGACTAGATTGAAAACTATATTTTTAACGAGTTATAAATCATAATAATATTCGTTGTTATTTGTTATATTATACCTTGTAATTTGTTACATTATCGTCCTTGCATTTTTCCTTTAATTTTCGGTAGTCTTAAGTTTATATCATCTTGTATTTCGTTCATTATAATCCAACCCTACTTATATTTGTTTATGTATCTGGCGCTTAGAAGAAATTAGTATTTTATAGGCGCTTTATGAATGTTGTTTTGATGTTATTATTATTATTATTATTATTATCATTGGTATTTATTATTATCATTATTTTTATTATTATTATTATTATTATTATTATTATTATTTTTATTATTATTTTATTATTATTATTACCGTCATCATCATCATCATCATCAAAATACAGTCTTACTACGGGATTAAGTACCAGGAGGTGGGTGACCAACCAGACAGGGTTAGCCCCGTGGGTGACCTCTACGCTACCCATCACTCCTACCAAGACGCTCAACATCCACCGGAAGGACCATCGGAGATACCACTGGAGGCTCGGGGCAATGGCCTGTATTACAGCCGTAACATCGCCATGGGTAACAAGAAAGAGGTCGACGAAAGATACGGCTACATGGAACCATCTAGGACTGGTGCAACCAACTGAGGATACCCCCCCCCCAAAAAAAAAAAAGAAGACCTCAGAAGTTTTCTTGAGATCTTTGGGTTTATCCACCCTTTTATTGTCACATTTTGAATTAAAGAAGCGGGAATCATTACTATGTATTGTATAAACTTTATTTTGAATATAAATGAAAAGACATTTTGGTATGCTTTGGAGACTCCTCAAAATGTAGAGCCAATGGCTGGTTTCATTCGTAATGTTACACGCGTAAATGCTGTTCTCACTCTAATTGAAATTTCAAACCGCAGCTTCATGTTCAAATAGTCGGAACTGAGACATACCATCACTGGCGTACATGAGGGGGGGGGGGGGCTTGGGGGTCATGGACCCCTCACCCAATTATTTATCACAAAAAAAACACAAAAAAAAAACGTAGAAAAAGAAGGAAGAGGAAAGGAAAAGTGTGAAACATGACAACATTTGCTTAGTTATAACATTATATATCACCAAATTGGCTCTTTGTACAAAAAAGGTCATGATTTGCCCACGTAAAATGGAAAAATGACCATCTGATTGTGATTTTCTATATAGCCAGCCCCCTTGACTTTCGGCTTAGCTCCTCCCCCTTTCAAAATCGTACCTAGTCCCTTGTTTGTTACACAATGAAACAGTTTAACAAAAGCTGCTTTTTCTTAATTCCTCCAGATACCACTATCTATGTATACTTAAATGTTATTACAATGTGTATATATTATATTGTGTGAATATTATATTGTGTATTGTGCATAACATTGTTGTCGATAAAAGAAAATAATGGTTTATTCCTTGTACACTTTATTTATCATGTTAATGTTTAGCATTTGTTTTTGCAATGAATTCCTGCTATGTTCAATGTTAGAAAAAAAGATTTTACAGAAGATAAAAAAAAACATTTTACAGAAAATAAATGAATCGATCTGTAAATTATTATCAAGGACATTCTGTGCAATGTAACACATTTCAACGGAACAGGTCTGATAAAAAAAAAAAGGGGGGGGGGGGGCTTCATGACAACATACCAATTTTATGTAATTTTACACAATGCATGTTGTATAAGATTTCACAGTGCAGTTAGATGACAGATATTTTCCAGACCCTGCTAAAGGATTTTTTTTTTAATAAAGTAGAAATTTTCTAACAATGTAATTATTTTGTATTTTTTCCTTAAAATGAATAACTACGATTTTATAAATACACGACGGGCATAGTAAAGTGATTCCATCCGTGGGACATGCTTATCCATTAAAGACCTATAAAAGGCACACTATACTCGCATGAGGTATGTGTATTGGAGGGGACTATATGTACTACCTTGGTAATACTGAGAAGCCAGGCTGTCGATCTAGATAATACTTGAATTGAAATTGGAAGGGTGTTCATCGATTCCATACATTCAGGGTCCTCTGGTAATGTTTATGTTTTTATGAACAATATCAAAACACTAAACTGAATGCGAACGTAGATGGCGTACATATTCTTTAATGAACGCAAAAAACAAGAACAGCAGCAACATGCGGTCTATTATACTCGCGCGTTAGATTGATCATTAGTTTTGTTACAAAGCTTTACCGTTATACCATTATGGGCACCTTACAAAAATCACCAATTATGCCAGTTTTCTTGGTCTAATCTTGGAAAACAAAATATGAATGCGTGTGAGTGTTGTGACGCCCTGTACTCTGCTACATTTAATGTAAACAGTTTCCATCCTAAACAATAGTGGTCAAAATGCTGCGTTCCTGACAGAATCCATGGCGTTTAGTTTAACTTAAAGGGCAAGTCTACCTTAACAAAATGTTACCAACAATATGGCCTACATGTATATCACGGCAATGTCTGTTACCAAGGGCGGAAATCTCTCCCCAAAGGCAGGGGGGGGGGACGACCAGGGGCTGGAAGATTTGACAAGCCCCCCCCCAAAAAAAAAAGGTTATCACTCTAAATGTAAGGTTATTTCGACCAAAATAAATTTGACAAGCAAAAAAAAAAAGTAATCACCCAAAAAGTAAGGTCATCTTGTCCAAAATACATGTTTTAATTCGATGTTGAATGATGTATTTCTTTCCATCATAGAAGACCAAAAATAGTAGGGGGGGGGGGACATTTGATATTCTGTCCTCATACCGTTTTGAGTAGGGGGGACGCGTCCCCCTGTCCCCCCTGGGATTTCCGCCCATGTCTGTTACAACTGAAACGAATCCTTGAAGTTTTGTTGAATCTTTGAATAATTATACCACTGTATATTCGTTGCATCCCTACTGTAAAAAAAACACACACACATTGTCGCACAGTGTGTGTCTGGGTGTGTTCACAGACGGTGTGTTTGAGCATTTCAACAATGTGAATCACATAGTCAACCATGTGAACACGCTGTGTACAGTCACACTGTCGATCGCGGGGTGTTCACACTGTGTAAATATATTCACGCTGTTGAATTTGAGCATTTTAATAGAGTGAATAATACTTCACATAGTCCACTATGCACTCTAAAAAATATTGGGTAAAATTGCTCCATGAGGGTAATTATGTGCCCAAACAACATTGGGCATTTTTATTTATCCAATGTGATGAAAATTTTGCCCATGCTAAAGTAATTGCGGCTTATTTTTTACCCTTACAGGACAATATTCTTCCCGCATTGGGTAAATTATCGCCCCAAATTGGTTGGACACATAATTACCCTCGTACTGGTTGAAAATTTACACTGTGTTCTTTCCACCAGGGATGATCAGTATATATATTTTTATTTTGATGAGGTAATGTATTTTGTTCCAACAAAGTTTATTTAAATGTTATCCGAATTTTCGACGAAAGACATCGCTGTGATATTGTTTTATAGTATACGCGTCACAGGCGTATCCTGCATAGCAATTGCTATCAAGGAATCAGTGGCGTAATTTTTTTTTCAAAACGAAAGAAACGGGAAGAAAAGGAAAAAGAGAGGGTGAAATATGTAATTTTATGAATATCATGTAAAAATCTATCAGAATATGGTATTTTCTAATAAAAAATGTCGAAGTTTTTGCTCGCCTCATACTTTTTTCTTTAAATAAATTTTGTTGGATACGCCATATCTGCCCCCTAAATTGATTTGGCTCATTACGCCACTACGATTAATATATACTATTACTAGTGTTTCGTTTTGGTCGAATGCCTTGAATGTTGGTTCACAGTGAGCTTAGGTCAGGGAATTTCCAACAGTTCCAGGTTTTGTATTATTGTATTTTTTCACCATTTATAAAAAACTTGCAATTGAAATACAAACTTAAATTAGTTTTAATTTACAGCAGAAAATTAAAACGAATGCATAATGGATGGCTGGATTGCCCACTCAGACTGGTAATTATTACCACTTTGCTCTAACTAGGGGTCCAGGGGCCCGTTGCAGAAAGAGTTGCTAACAAACGCAACACCAAAAATCATGCGTAACTTGATTTTCAACCAATGAACAGCGCGCATTTTGGACTTGCGATTGATTTTTTCACTTGCGTTTAAACGCAACTCTTTCTGCAACGGACCCCAGAACATAGATAAATGATGAAAACAACATGTTGCATTTCAAACACCATCAACTAGCAGAAATCAGTACATGTAAAAAATACAAAGTTTCGAGTTTAAGCTAATACGTTTAACTTGAGTATGATATGATGAATAATTATTTAAAGATGCCAAATTCTATGAAATTATCAATTTATGTTAAGTGGTTCCCGATAACTGCTAACACTTAGTGAAGTGGATTTTGTGACGACCTGGTCCCTTGTACTAGGACAACGTGACGATGGCATTTTATTCGGTTTATTTCCAATTGGTCTAATGCCAATTCGTCTAATTACCAACTCCTCTACTATCATTTGGTCTACCATCAGTTTGTCCACTATCCACATGGTCCAATAGCCATTTAGTCCATAAACCATTTGGTCTATTAAATTGGATAAGTGTTAATTGGACGAAATGAATGAAAAAAGGGTATTAGACCAGCTGGTTATTAGACGAGATGGTCATAGACGAACTGGTGACTAGATGAATTGAGTATTGGACCAAATGATTATTGGCCCAAAGGATTGTTAGACGAAATGTTGACGGACAGAATGGCATTAGACTAAATGAAGGTAGACCATGTGATGAGTCGACGAGATGGCAATAGACGAATCGGCACTTTACCCTTTTTTAAAGCATGATTAGGCCTATATACACTAGATTTATAAATACACAACGAAACTAAAAGAGGAGTATCGAGTCAGAGTCACTCCACTGAATGTCTCGTCACCGGCTACACCATAGCAGGAGGAGTATCACCCTATGATAATCTTAAAATTGTATTTTTAAATAAGTGGCCACCCCCAGAAAAAACCCTGTTAGTGAAAAACGAAATAGGAAGAACAAACGAACCTAAATTGGAAATAATTTGCTTGATCACGTAAATGTGTGGTACCCCTTTTTACAGCGAAAAAGGGGAAACAGCTTTTAGTCGCCCTTTCCCTCCAATCAAATATTGTCAAATCGCTCCTGCTTGTATTTCCGAAGTAATATGCCTTTGATATGAGCTTCAGTGTTTAAGTGTGCATATTAATCACCGTTTATCGGGGAGACCTTCAAACGTGGAGAGCAAATCAAACATCTCATTGACAGAATCATTACAGATAACACGTCCTTCTCACCAGGGTACACAATATTCAAAGTTATATTAAACTTTACAACGCATCCGTCTCAGTATAAAGTCTCCTTCTCTCTGTATAGCTTCCCTTAATTCCCTGTCGCTCCCACATTCTCTTCCACCGATTCTTTCACTCTTTATGTTCCTGGGCCCCCGTCTTACAAAGGGTTGCAATTGATCCGATCAATCGCAACTATGGACGGCCAGCAACGTCAACATGTATTATGCACGTTTGTTCAAAAGATTTTCTAGCTATGATGCATATTCATGCATTATTTGTTTGCTTAAAAATTCGCTGTGCTTCTCTTTGTTTACCAACCACATTGTGCAAATAACCTGTAGAAAAATTTATGACACTGATGGATTTCCATAGAGTTACGATTGATTAGATCAATCGTAACTCTTTGTAAGACGGGCCCCTGTTCTCTTCACACTTTCAGTGTGTGCATTCTGTTTCGGTTATCATTTGCTTAGATCTGGTCCCCGTCTTACAAAAACTTACGATTGATTGAGTCAATCACAACTATGGAAAGCCAGCAACGTCCGCATCTGATCACATTCCACTCATCATCACACTGTATCACATTCCAGTTTAGCTTTTTGGAGCTGCAAGAGGAATTATCTCATCGAGTGTCATAACATACATATCATGTTTCTGTTTCTGTTTGTGGTAACTCCCGTAGGAACTCGGCAGGACAGCATTTTTTGCTGGTAAACGCCAAGCTGGTATATAACAAATTACCTTGGAAACATTTTACGTCTAGGTTAATCAGTCTTAGTGGCTGACGTAATGTACATTTTACGTCTAGGTTAATCAGTCATAGTGGCTGACGTTATGTACATGTTTATTCATACATTCACTGGTTTCTTGTCAATTCAGTATGCATCTCTTTGTTTTCCAATGACATTAGGCAAATTTCCTGATGAAAAAATATGACATTGATGGATTTCCATATCACTGTGATCGATTTGATCAATTGTAACTCTTTGTAAGACGGGGCCCTGATGTCTACACCTTCCTTTCCCAATTAAGATCACTCAAACTCTCATGCGACATAAATTCAATCCGTGTGCCGTCCTTTTTAATAACCCTTGAAACTCGAGACCCTAAGAAACTCTTGGTGTCGTCACAACCACATTGATATGATTACGCAGTGATCTCAAACCACGTAAGGCTGACAGGCGAACCTGATGCGTGCACACCGATTGGGCTCTAATTAAAAACAAAATCATGCATGACATCTACCCTTCAGCTTAGTTATAAGAGAACAATACCCTTCATCGCAAGACAGGCTTTCTATATAATGAAACAGCCATCATCCACCAAATTAATTACCCTTCAGAGCCATGTCAACGTGCGTTATAAGACAATATATTGATGCATTCTACGTTTCTATGGCCATATTGATCTACAGATCAAGATACCATGGTGAATATCATTTCGCAGCATTTATCAACATTTTGTCAGAGGGTTCTTCAGATCAAAACATTTTTTAATTGCCATTCAATGTCATGTCAACGTGCGTTGATGATCAACCAGCAGCATTTTGCGTTTTCTATGGCCATTCTCAATCTGCAAATGAAGACATACTGTATCATCTTGAATATCCTTTCGTAGAATTGTATCAACATTTTGTCAGAGGGTTCTTCACGATCTATGCTGCATGATACTACTTGTGTCATCATTGGCGCCGTCGTCGTTATTTTCATCCTCATCATCATTCTGATCAACATCAGACATAATCATTAAACAACAACTGTTAATTCCATAAGGATTGCAGAGGATGAGGATGAGTGACACAGTTTTCTCAAATGGGAATATATGTGGAGTCGGGATCTGAAAAAGGTGTAGTTCAAGTGGTGATGAACGGAAAACAAGGCTTGTAAACTCATTTCCCGAAGGATAAGAAAGTTTAGCCGAATTCACACGGACTGCAAAGATGGTTGAAATGGACTTATGTGAGATCTACAACTTCACTTTCACAGGTAAAGGTAAGAATGGCTTAGAACCATTCGGGGTATTAGTTTTGTTCCAAGCTGCTCTTGTGATTATCGTAAATCTCTTTGCTCTCATTGTCCTTAGTAAAACTCGTGCAAGCTATGATAAAGTAACACAACTTTTCTTCAAAGCGTTGTCTTTGACTTACTTGTTCCTAGGCGTGACATCTTTAGGACAAGCGGTATGTAGTGACATACTGCAAATGAATCACTTTGCCTATAAACTGAACACCTCTACAACTTCATCCTTCTTATTTCTCTCCCTTGGATTTCTACTTTGCATTAACGTTAATAGATATTTGATGATAGTATGGCCTTTGAAGTACCAATCGGTTGTTACCATCAGAAGAGCTTGGGTCATGGTTTCAACACTCGTTGTGCTTTCCACGTCACAAATTATAGTTTTCGTAATTCCTGATACCTACTTTGACCACTATACCGAGGCAATCGCACATTGTGACCTGGCTGCAATCCACAAATATACGCTCCAGCTAAGACCTCTGGTCATATTCATCACTCTACTTTTTGTTGCTTTTCTAACGGTGACGACATTTACCAATCTCCGAACATTAGTCATTGCCAATCGTCTGAACACCAGGACAAGGAGGCAGATTCAGTATCTGTCGTCTGTCTCGGCAAACCAGGCGACAGTTGAGACAGACCCTGCAGCTTTAGTTGCAGGTCCATTGGAATCATCAACAGCAGTGCCGAAGGGGAACCACAAGGAAACGTCAAAGACAAGAAAGATATGTCGAGCCACCTGGACAGTTTCTGTGATCACCCTCTCCTTGTACCTCGCCTGGCTGCCACAAATCATTCTTATGGTCTTCAGCATTGCACTAGCATATCCTTCGAAATCCTGGGTTTTCACGTCAGTAGCGTTGGTTATGGGTAACATGTGGTGGACACCTGTTATTTACATTGGAACTGACAGAAAGTATCGGCAAACTGTTAAAGGATTCTTCCAGAAGAAGAACCCAGGACAAAATTATAATTGAAACCCATTGAATACCCAGTTAATTTTCAATCGGTTCCAATTTGGATTCAATTGGTATCAATGGATTTCAATGGGTCCAAATTAGATACCAATTGAGGTCCTATTGTAGGGTCAATTGGTCTCAATTGGGCCAACTAGCCCCATTAGAAATCAATGTGGGGACCAATTGAAGACCAATACCCATTGCATTTTCAATTGGTTTCAATTTGGATTCAATTGGTATCAATGTGTTTCAATGGGTCCAAATTAGATACAAGTTGAGTTCCTATTGTAGGGTCAATTGGTCTAGATTGGGCAAACTGGCCCCATTCGAATTCAATGGGGGACCAATTGAAGATCAGTTGATGTCGATCATGGGGCCAATTGGTCCCAATGTGTCTTCAATGGGTCTTCAATTGGTCCCTATTGGAATTATAATTTAGTTGGACCCTGCAAATGCCCAATTGGTTTCTGACTCGCTTTAATTGGATCCACTGGGCCACTTGGTCCCCGGATTGGTTTGAGTTGGGACCAATGGCTAAATTCAACTGGGAAAAATAGCCAATTGGTTTCAATTGGTATCCAACCAATTGGGGACCAAATGAGACCGATTGGCTTTATCTCCATTTGAAACCAATTGGTTCCAATTGAGACCAATAGTCAATTGGTTTCAATGGGGACCAATTGGTTTCAATGGGTACCCTTTTTTCACTTTCCATGTACTCCAATTTGAAACCAATTGTCAATTGGTATTCAATTTGGATATTCTGTTTGGGACATTGTCTTTTCATTCATTCACCCAAGAAAATGATTTTCAATAATCATATCTATTACCGTTGTTACAATGATAGAAAATAAATTTCCATCAAAATATGATCATATCATAACATAATTATGACTGGCAAACACGAGAAAAAATATAGACGTATCATTTCAGAATTCGTCAGGTAGAGTGGAAAATCATAGCCAGTTTGGGAATCATGACGAACACGTAAAATCGTTGATAGTGGCAAAAATATCTGGCTCCCTTGTGGTAAGGATGGAACCTTAATGTGTATAAGACGGCGGCGTGTACTTCAACATTGAAATCTTAATCGAATGGTTTTTTAAATATCTTTATAACTTAGAAAGTATATGGAGTTACATGTAGTTCATGAAACTTGAACAATAAGGGTAATCAAGTATTACTGAATATTCTACCTGAGTTTTAAATCACATGACCAAGGTGAAAGGTCATTTAGGATCAATGAACTTTAGCCACGTATAGGCCCGTATTCTGAAGTCGGGTTTAACTTAAACTCAGGTTTAAAGTTGTGGTTTAAGTATGGGAAGCCAAAAGTAACACATACTTTTATTATGTTGGATGTTTCTTATGTTTACTGTGTTCTTTCCTGATTCATCGATGGTGAAGACAATCAACTATTTATACTTCCTATACAATTATGAATGATTTGAGAGCCAAACGGGCTGAAATAAGATATCTCAACCGTTAGTGATTTCTGTAGCAATTGGCTATCCATACTTAAACCACAACTTTAAACCTGAGTTTAAGTTAAACCCGACTTCAGAATACGGGCCATTGAGGTTATTTGTTGATTTGTGATCATCATGATCCATGAAATTTTATGGATATCACTAGCGTGTCCAGCATCAACTATGACCAAGAAATGTATGGGCCAATGTACAAGCATAATAGAGTCACTATTGTCCCAGAAAAGTGGGCACTTGGAATGCTTTGTAGAATCTGATGCTGGATACGCGCCTGGATCATGTGGATATAGTTCATGAAATGTGGACTTAGGGGTAATCTGTCACTGATCATCTGGCACGAGGCTTAGGTCACATGATCAAGGACAAATATCATTTAGGGTAAATGGACATTGTATTTTATTATCATATGAATGGTGCTTTTTGTGGATAATTATTCTATTGTCGTTTTCGAAGTCAGTACTGCTGCTACATTGAATCGCGTAATGTAGGCGAGACTGCCAGAGGCGCTCCACTTGTTATTCTTATACATGTAAATCACAATTTTATTACATATAGTATTATGTAAATGTTTATTTGTTTACAATTCGATGTCGAATTCTTGATTTTTAAAGCCTACCATTGTTCTGTATTGATTATATGTATGGTAATTATAAATGTTTCTAAAATTGTTTCTAAAATAATGATTTATTGTATTGTATCGTACTATATTAAAATGAAACTCACATTCAGTCAGAACAGACTGCTTTCATGCGAGTCCGTGACATTACAAACTAGGTAAGTTGCGTGTAAGTTTCAGGAAAATTTCTATGGGCAGCTGTAAGGGCCAACATTAAACGGTCGGTTAAGAGGAATCTAAGCCTGCCAGCCAGACGAATTTTCCTATAGTACATCATTCTGTCAAACTACAAATCTACCAAAAAAATACACAAGTGGAAGAGAGTCATAAACGTTAAGGTACTGTAATATCGAAACAGAATTGAATAAGAGTAAGATCACACAATTCATTCAACTGTTACGATATTTTTTCCACTGTTATAAATTACTTGTACGGCTCTCTAACCGAGAACTGTAGTCATGGTAGTAGTACAACGATTCATGCAATTCTGAAGCAGACATTTGAGACGCGGATTCAGGTGAAGTGAAAAATACCTTTTTTTCCTTGTCAATTTTTTCTGGTACGAAATATCCTTAATTTGTGGTTAGAAACCCTTTTTTTTTTGCTTGTCAAAATTTTCCTCACAAAAATTAGCGGCCCCCACTTTGGAAAATCCTGGATCCGCCCCTTCATTCAGATAAGTTAATTTTCATACATAGTCCTAGACTTTACAGATAAATATTACTTTCATCAGAGGCCTAATCCACTAAGAATTCAAGGGGAGAGCACAATGATTTTTGCCCTAAATACGCCCCCCTAAAAGAAAAAATACAATCGAACTGGTTGATTTCGATTTTACATTCTAAATTCAAACTTGTACGTGTGTGCGTGCGCGCAATACGGTTTTGTTTCAAATGAAAATTAGGGGTCATACATGTAGGTGACTTCTCGATAGGGCCTATTCTTCATTCTTTCATCCCTTCTATTTTTATTTTCATCAGTTTATTCTCTGTTATTCTTTCACTACTTGAACAAGCATAGCGAGGCGTCCCCCCCCCCTCATAGCGACGCCCTGGTATACGCGTGTACGGTACGGTATCCTAATGCTACCTTCCTAAAACCATGCGCAATGCAACGGGCATGTAAGAGTTGGAGTGAACTTACCATGTTTAAGCTGGGGCCTGTAACGTCATATCTAGTAAATTTCACATTTTGGTAATTTAACAAAATTTGGATTTTGGGAATTCACAGAATTTGGTTTTTATTCCAAAATACCGCTTATAATCTCAGGGTGATAGCCAAGTGGAGATCCAAACCAAGCACACATGCAGGGTCATATTAAAAAAAAAATGAGAATGTGATAATTGTGAAAAGCCCCAACGGAAAGACCAACCTAAAATTACGCTAGTTACATTCTATATGAAATTTTAGACGGGGTTTTAAAGATATTTACGAAAAATTGGCAAATTCGATAAATTATGTTATATGCAAAAACTGTATTTTCCGAAGTCAAAACAGGGTCTAAAATATCTTCACTTCGAGAGACGATTTCATCAAGGCCATGTCCACGGAGGATTATTCTATTGTTACTGGGGGTGCTTAGCATTGTCACAGCACCCCCAGTAACAATAGATAATCCTCCGTGGCCAGGTCCATGGATGTCATATTAATATTGTAAGTAGAATGTGATATGAAATGATTCATTCGCAATTGATTCTAACAATGCGAGTATCTTTGCTTTTATGGATCTCTATCACTTGTGTAATTTCTTGGTAGCTTTGTTCGTTGAAATACACCCTATGAAAAATTGATCGGCTATATTGGCTCTAACTTACACTCTACTAACCCGGTCGTTTATTTATTGGCCCTTACAGCTGCCCATGAAATTTTAACCCGAAACTTACGCACAACTTACACGGATATTTATAACAAGCCAGTAAAAGTTCGACAAAACGAAAACATTTGCAAAACACTGCATAAAACACATAAAATAAAAGATACATATAAATAATCAAACAAAGAAAGATAAGAAGACCGTAAATTAAACTACATACAACTCGTTTATCATTCATTAGTTTAAGAAATGAAATCATGGCTTTTTTTAGTAATCGTCTTCTTGTTGACAGGCTTGAAACAAGGAACTTTTAGAAAATTGTTTGGCGGTCCCATAAAAACTGGAATAAATAAGCTCGGAAGAAAAACGAGGAAACAAATACGATACTATAAAATTAGAAATTCACTAAATAGCTGTTAATTCACTGCTATTCGGAACATCCTGAAAATGATCCTTGTCATCAGATTGAAAGTGAAGTTTGCTGTGTAGTTATATCTTCCTCAAATGATCATAATGCTAAAAGGAATGGTACAATCGAAAATTATCTTCATGCCATGACTGTATAAAACTATGAAATCTTTCAAAATAAAAAAGTCAGATCACTGAGATACAGGGATTTACCTTATTCATGCACTATATTCCACAAACATATGATACAAGGAACAACGTAAAGAAGGTAACACAGTCCTATCGCATGTACGGATTCCACAGGTTTGGTGACAATGCATAGGCTTATAAATTTCAGTTTCGCCAAGTTGCTGGTGAAGATGTAACAAAGTGTGGAACAAGAAATTGATTACACGCAGAGAGACACACACCCATCATTCAACCCCTTCCCCTAATACAAATACACATCCACACATTACCTCTCTACCACACACACATCCACCCTTTCTCCCTCTACCCACACAACGCTTCATAAAAACTTCATAAACACTTTATATAGCAGTGTTTAACGTTCCGTCATTTCCCTTCGGTTATGTCCTTCGTTGAACAGCAATGGCCAACTGCCCCATTGTTCATTTTCAAAATGACATTCCTGACATGGAAGCAGTTACCTAAGTTGAGCCCTTTACAAGAGTGTGTGTGGGTGTGGGAGAGTGTGTGGGAGATGGTGTCTGTGGGAGAGGTGATGTGTTGAACATAAAGGTGGGTGTGTATCTGTGTGTTTGTAAGGATGAGTTGGTGTCTTTCGAAATTATAGGACAAATGGAATCCGTGGAACGATGTCTTATTGGCATAACTTCAAAATGGCCACCGTATAGTATTATTTTGACTGTATCTAATCATATGAGATTCCTATTATATAATTATAGTAGGTACACGCTATGCTTTCAGGGTTGAAAAATACAATTCTTGACAGCATTTGGGCCCACCAATTATCGAGTATGTAGATTAATCGCAACTGTGGTACAATGGTTTATTTGCATACATTGTGAATGGCCCCCATTTAGTATAGTTTTGAATGTGTTTCATCATCTGAGACTCAAATAAAACTTCAGCAGGCATACCTATGTTTTCAGGGTTGAAGAATATAATTATTCACATGATTGGATCCCCAAATTACGTATCAAAAGCTTACAGGAAAATCGAAGCTGTGGAACAACTCATAATTTGCATTAATATAAAATGACTGCTACACCACATATCTTACCATACACTGTTAGAAAATGTATCCTTAAAATAAAAGAAGTTCCTGCAGCAGAGTCTCGAGAACACCTGTAATCTTACATTATATCATGTAAAATTACAGGAAATTGGTATTTGGTGTATGGAATCTTACAAATTTCTTTAAATAAAACACCCTTTTGCCCTTTTTAAACAGACCTGTTCTGGTAAATTGCAGAAAAATGACTGTTTTATTAATTTACAGAATGATTCTGTTATTGCTTTCTGCAAAATCTTCTTCTTTTTTTCTGTAAAATCAGGTTTTTTTTTAACAGTGTATATGTTACCTATGAATAGTATTATTAGTATGAAAAATATACATGTATATAATCAATGGATCATTAGACGATTCCATGGTAATTCAGACAGAAAACTTATTCGGGATTTCATGTCTCACTTTAAACAAGGAATATTGACCGTATTTTTAAAACGATTCGATATGTATTTAAAACATCTCGTGACGAAATCTCATATACACATCTTAAAATGAAACAATACAACCCTTATGGCACACAAAATGTTCACAAAGTAAAGTAATATTTCTTGCTCATTCGGGCAGTGTTAGATGAGGAATCATATACTCTTTTCTAAACAAGCTATATCAAACTATGAAATCGTTGGAATGGGTTGGATCAAATGAATCATTTGTGACTTCTTGTTGTAATAAGGCCTGTGAGACCTGTAGGTGTCATACCCTTAGGTATTTGCCCATAAACATGTATGCTTAATAGCAGACAAAAACACGATATAAGGATCATATTAGAAGGACTAATATATCCTACCAGTAAACATTTTATTAGTGTGTGGACCCCCCAAAATGTAAAAAAAGGTTGTTTATCATTTCCGGTGTCAAATTTAGTTCTGAAGTGACGATTTACCCCAGTTGATTTTATTTGGGATTCCGCCCGCTTGCCCTGGAATTTGGATCCGTTTTGCATGGTACGTGTGATTTTTCAGCTTTAATTAAACTACCAGGGGCCGCGGAACGGTTTTCAAAGTGGGGGGGGGGGGGGGGGGGGGCTGACCATGCAAAAATCACAATCCTATGGTAATTTTTACGTTTTTGTACACGGTTTTGGTCCGCGGCCCCTGACTACAGTCAAAAGACTTGCTATTATTCATTAGTATGAAAAGCAAGTTAATTCCTATGCCTTTGCCTTGTTGTTGACACGCTCATAAAACAAGGAAATAGGAGAAATCGTCTTTGCGATCCTATCAAAATTGTAATAGACCTTATTTGCTCAACTAAAATATGACGAAGAGCCGTGTACTTAAAAAAAAATTGTTTATCAGTTTCACTTGAAAGAAATATTTTACTAGTAAAACTGAAAATGACAGTGGCTTTTCTTGTTATTGACGAGGTCGAAACAAGGAACTGTGAGAAATTGTTTTTGCTTTCCAATCAAATTGAGAATGGGTATTTTATTAGTAGTAGTTTGTCTTACGTTGTTTCAGGTGTTCATATTACACACAAAAAGTGTAAATTCAGAAGGTAGCATGATCTCCTCACTATATACTACAAATGATGTGTCAAAATCTGATTTATACACTTTCGTATGAATTGCTGTCAGAACTCAGCAATGAGCGTCTTGCGCAATCATCGTTTACTCATCATTAAATATGAAGTATCGACTAAACCTAACACATTTTTCCTCGTTTGGATAAACGGCATTGTGTTCGACAGTTCTCCATATTGAGTCATATCTTCTGGGCATCATCTGGTACGAGTTTGATAAACATGAAGCCTTTGACCTTTCTGCTTATGTATTATATGATCATCTCAGCTTCGAGTATATTCATGGAAAGTGCATTTGGTAAGTAGACGTACATGGTAGAGTTCATGTTCAATATTTTAATCAAGACAGTAAAGGCAGCGTGGTTTCTGAAAGCAAGCTAAATTTTCCAGTTTCGAGACTAAATTTCATACACACTAAATAATCATAATGACAATAACACTTATTTTTTATGTAACGCAAATTACAATTGAATCTCTTAGCGCTTTGAAAGATGGAATGGAAAAAATATATAACCCACCCCCCCAAAAAAAAAAAAAAACCCAATCACAATCGTACGTGAGTCACGGTGAGTGCCCACCCCCCTCCACTTTTCACTCCTTGCCAGCAGTTCCTAATGAAAGCATTTTCACCCTTTTTCATTGACTAACCCGTTCTCCCCGTTTCTCAGCGCCTCATTTCAGGCGTAATTTTTTGACGACCCCATATCATTAAATTCCAGTTCCCAAGCATTCACCCCATTTGCAGATGGCCATCTAGTTCTTGAGCCCCTCATTTAATAGGAAGTTCATGCTTAGGTTTCAGATTGTGGGGCCGATTTTTAATGGAAGAGTAGATAGACTTGGTGAGGCCATGGATCTACTATTTACAGTAATAGGTCTTTGGTAACCGAGCATTTTTTGGCACTGCTCTCTTGCGTATAGATGGCCATAGATGGATTGGGACTTGATGCAGTGCCTCCATTAATGTTCCACATTCAAGAAAAAGAAGAAAAAAAAAGAAAGGGAAAAATGACAGAACAGGAATACCAATGAATTCCTCGATCTTCTACAGATTTCCGATAAGATGGCTAAATTGCAGATCTGTGAAACATAAGTGACCATTGCTGCATCCGCTTCCTACCCCCCCCAAAAAAAAAAAAAAGACGACTCAAAGACAGCGCACCTGATTAGATGAGAGATGAGTGCTGACCCAGATGCAATTTGACGTTTCGTACATGCTGAAGATTGGGTTAGGAGGCAAGAACAAGAAACTCTGATTTGTCCTCAATGGATTTCAACTTGTGCACAGCCATCATATCCTGCACCATTCCTAAACATCTGGACAATGCTCTGATAGTGTGTTCAACACAAGTAGTGTCACTTCGGTCAAACTCAATAATCATCCATAAACTGAACGTACTGAAATGTAGGCGCACACGCAATTATCTTGGATCTGAGCTCGATATTTGGCAACTGGTCTGTAGTTCCTGTGATCGTCTGTGTTTCATGAGGATTTCTTTATCACTGTCACCACAGTTGCTTGTTTTAGTAGGTCTGGAAATGTATCTGTAGACACAAAAACATTCACCAATGCAGTAAATGAAGGAGCGAGCAAAACGAAGAAGATGTTTTTACCATATAGGCCAGGATCAAGACTGCATGTGCTCTTCATGATTATCTAAATAACACCTGCAGTAGTTACCCTGAGAAATTAAAATTTATATTGAGTTTGCTGATCTGGATATGGGATTTAATTTCAAGTTCAGGTGGGTGTTTCATAAAGCTGTTCGTAAGTTAAGAGCGACTTTAAGAACGACTGGTGATCCCTCCTTGTGGTAAATGATATATTCATCGGCGATGGTTTAGCGCGTAAGAAAGGTTCACCAGTCGTTCTTAAAGTCTTACGAACAGCTTTATGAAACGGCCCCCAGGCTTCTACGCTGCTCAATAATGTTTTGGGTAATGCCAGAGATCTCATCAGCAAGAAATATTTGAGTTGGTTACTCAAATCACCTGTTGAATCATGAGCAGGTAGAACATTGCTCTTGCTGTTGAGAATATAATTCTTTCTAGCGCGTTCTTTGAGAGTTTTTCTTTTAAGTGTTCAGATCTAAGATCTAAATGTATGGAGAGTTCTCTTAACTCTATCCTTAGATTCAAGGTAAGGTTAAAAAAATTCAGGGGATTTGAATTTCCGCCATATCATTTCCGCTCAGCCATGCCCACGACGAGGATACACCTATGTGCCACTATAAGGGCGACATCTGTACCTAACATTCCTAAAGCCCCCTTGTCACGGATGCAACACGGATCATCCCGGATTGTCAATCCCGGGTCATCCCTGTTCAGTCCGGGATTACAGTTTACATACGTACCGGCTACTCATCCGTCGGGATCCTTGATGTACCGGCATATCCTGAAGAAAAATTTAACATGTTCAGTTTTCCATCCAAGAGTACACGAACGGATAATGATCCGTGTTCGTTCTTGTAGTGACCTCGTACATCCGTGTAGCTAACGAATGCATCCGGTTGGCTCCGTGTTTGAACCAGGAGGTCCTTGTTAATACCGGCCGAATTGGGGGTCGAAATTTTCTATTGTTTGTGCACATGAACAATAGTCATCGCTCATGCCATGCTTCAGATGTTGCGAAAAGGAAGGAAACTTCAATCTTGGCCAAAGCTAAAGAGATATCGCAATATATAGAGCGTAAGCCACCGTGTAGGTCCGTGTAAGGACCCAGTAACATTCGTGCCCTTCTGTGTTTTCTGTGTTGGCTCCCGGAGCTTGTCAAGTAAGATCTCTGTTACTACCTTGTCTATCCTTAATCGTAGGAACCGCACTTTCCGTACATTTCCTTGTAAACAGGTAAATACCCAATTAAGTCCGTATTCACTCCGGAAATGCTAGGGATGTTGATTTATCACCCGGATCATCACGGGTTGAGATCCTTGGGGATCCGTGTTGCATCCTTGACGGTGCAAAAGGGGCGTGTCCTCACCTCAGCTTTAGCATGTTGAGCAAGTAGGCCTACATTATCCTCAGCTGAAGCAAAGGAATTGGAAAGCTTGTCAAAAATCTGTGCAGTCATCAAGGGAAACGCCTCCATGGAGAAAGGTATAAAGATCTTTCGAAAAAGTTGTCATGTTTAATGTCCTTGTACTGTCTGAAAGTGAGAGTTTGACAATATTCCTGTGGCTTTGATATGGTAAGACGAAGGAATAGAAAGTGAACAGATTCATGGTTGTTCCAAGCATCAATACCAGGCCACGATTGACTTTTCAGAAGTATTACAGTCACTTCTCAAACACTACGTCATTGGTAGCAAATTCTGGATCGGGACTAATGTCCAATTTGATTGTTTAGTCCATGCCTTGGATACTGTGGGTGTTTTTTCCACATCTGATTTTTAGAGAAACCCACTGAAAAACATGACAAATGACATGGCAAACATAATGTTACCAAGGATGACATTCCTTATTCACTATGTTGACAACCATGATCATGCAGATTTTCATATCCAAGTAAACTCAAAAGGACATACAATCATTTCTCGCAATCAATTGTCAGTTTGTCACACCCGATTAACTCAATAGGACATAAAATGAAATAATTTCATTAACAATAAAAATAGAGTTCAAAATCTTTATTTACGACCGTATTCTGGTTCTTGCAGAACAATCAATTGCTTTTTTTTAAAGTAAACAATTACATGAATTATAAGTCTTTGAAGTGATATACAAAGCAACTCACTTTATGCGGTGAAATAATCACTCCAGTTCAATGTTCACTGACACTTTTCATGGTGACGTCGTGGCTGACCGGAAGTCTGGGTTAGGGCCGTCGGTTCGTGTGGTCTGAACGGGGTAAAGGTCATGCGGTCAAAGGGTGACCGGACTAAAGGTCATGGCTGATCGGGCCAAAGGTCAAAGGCTGACCGGCTAAAGGTCATGTGGTCAAAGGTCACGGTTGACCGGGTCAAAGGACATGACCGGTTCAGAGGTCATGACCGGGTCAAAGGTCATGACCGGGTCAAGGTCATGTGGTCAAAGGGCATGGGTCCAAGGTCATGACCGGGCTAAAGGTCATGTGGTCAAAGGGCATGGGTCAAAGGTCATGACCGGGTCAAATAGGTATGAGGTCTATACCATAACTACTGTGGAAAATGATATTAACTGTATTCTGCCAAGTGTAGCAAAGTTGGTCTTTATATAGGAGTCAATGACAGGATTCAGTGGATAGGTGTAGGATGATAGGAATAGGATGTAGGATGTAGGATTTTAAGATAGGATAAGATATGATGATAAGGATTAGAGTGTTGAGTTGCAACGGTGGACTTCACCTTGAAACCCATTAATGTTTTGTTAATTATTGCCATACGTTGGAATAACTTTGGAGCATTGTTGGAGCAACGTTGTGACAACGTTGTAACAAAGATGGAGCAATGTTGCCAGACAACGTTGGAGCATCGTTGCTGGACAGCGTTGAACCAACGTTGTAAACATAGTTGGACTGACGATGTATGCGCGTGCACTTCCATCGCTGCTACAACGTTGCCCATCAACGTTGCAGTAACGCTGTTATTGATGACTCAGCCGACATGAGACCAACGTTGGAGAATTGATGGTGGACAACGTTGAACTGACGTTGGAAATGTTGTTGGTCTGACGATGTATGGACGTGCACTTCTATCGATGATGCAACGTTGCTTGCCAACGTTGTAGCAACGTTGTATTTGAATATTTAGCCAACATTGGATCAACGTTGCCAGACAACGTTGGAACATTGTTGCTGGACAACGTTGAACTGACGTTGGAAATGTTGTTGGTCTGACGATGTATGCGCGTGCACTTCTATCGATGATGCAACGTTTGCCTGCCAACGTTGAGGCAACGTTGGGAAAAAATTTCCCAACGTTGATCCAACGTTGGTCCAACGCTGTATTGTTACCTGGGATAGTTTGAAGTCTGTGACTAAAGGCAGAAGATCATCGGGAAGATCTCGATTGTCAGCAGTGATTTTCTAGATGCTTTGACATAGAAAATGCAGCGTTATCTGCCCTAAGTTCAAGTCTAAAACTTCAATTTTCCAACAGCATTTATGAACCAATTGACCCATAGTTCCTCCCTGTTTGACCCCTGAGCAGACAGTGAAGCCTAAGTGCTTGGTAAGGTAACCCACCAAATGCAGATAAATGTTCCATCTGTTAAGCTAGGGAGAGTGCAGTAGAGCCTAACAATGGTTTATTCAGTCCCAGGCCTTAATTGTGCATAACAATAGGGGATGATATAAGAGAAGAAGAAGGAATCACTAATACAGAATGATATTAAGAAGAGTCAGTTTCGCTTATCAAACGTTATATTCGATTCAGTCATTTCGCAAATAAGAGAGAATAGTAATATCAAGCCACATTAAAAGACATAGACATAATAAGCTTCCTTCCAAATAAGTACTGTAGATACCACATTTACAAGGCGGGTTAAAATTGCCCATTAGCGTCAATCCTGTTAACATGTCATTTACGTTGGTATTTTAATAAAAACTCACTAAAACATGTATTTCAGTTATTGATTTTTTAAAAACTAAGTTTACCTAAAATATTTATTAGATATAAATAGATGGTTAGAACCAAAGTACATGGTGAGTTTGTAATCTCCGGTTACATTAAAACAGAGCAGGGAAGTGCACAAATGCATAACGAAAATACAAAGAATTACGGAAATATTTCAAATACTAGTAATCAACGTTTGTTTAATGGCTGCATCATGACGGAGGAAGAGAGGGAGTCTTTGGATCATGGTTGAACGATTCCGGTTAAAGGGGGAATCTATGGGCTTCATAATGTTATGTGCAACCTTTTGATTTCCTTTTGAATTTCTCAAGTAGTTAACGTATACCCTGGATAAAATTGATAATAAATAGTCATTTTGTTAAAATCATTCTTCTTTGACCTCTCAGGTCTCACAGATCCTTTTGAAGTCCGTCTTGACGGTGGATCTAATAACACTAAAGGAAGAATAGTGGTCTTGTACAACGGATCCTGGGGGACTATATGTGATGATAACTGGCACTTGTTAGATGCCAGAGTGGTTTGTAGGATGCTGGGGTTCGATGGAGCCGTTGGTGCACCGGAATATGCTAGGACAGGACAGGGATCTGGCCGCGTTCTGCTGACCAATGTCTGGTGTCATGCAACTACAACCACCTTGGCACACTGCTATTATGGGGAGATAGGATATACGAGTGGCTGCATTCATGAAAGAGATGCAGGGGCTATTTGTTACTCAGGAGGAGCGTTACAAAACAACTCACATTGAAATCTGACATCTACCATCAAATGCATCTTTTATATATAGAAAGAGATTAATGAATATATTTTCCTGAACTTATTTCATGAGGAGCAAAGCTAAACGAGAAATTAAAAGATTTCACGTTTTGTTAATGAAAAATTGTGCTTTGATGAAAATAGCCATAATGTAATGACCATCTTTGACCATCTTTCGTTTCCCTTTCGTAGATCCCTTTGAAGTTCGTCTCGTTGATGGATCTAACATTACTGAAGGAAGAGTGGAGGTCTTGTATAATGGATCGTGGGGTACTATCTGTGATGACTTCTGGGATCTTAGAGACGCCTGTGTGGTTTGTAAAATGCTTGGGTTTGATGGAGCCTTGGAGGCGCCAAAATCTGCCTGGTTTGGTCAAGGTTCTGGTCGCATTCTTTTAACCTTGGTCGACTGCAATGGAACGGGAGACAACCTAGCAGACTGTATTCATCAAGGGGTTGGAGATTGGGTTAGATGCGGCCACAGAAGGGATGCAGGTGTCGTTTGTAACGCACAAGGTGAGTTCCCACAAAAAAACTCAGAACAAAATCAAAAGAAACTTTAAACATTTTTATACTGTTATTTTTGGTTTTAATCAGTTCAAGTGTATTTATTTTTTTGAATTTAAAAAGGAATTTTAGACGGAGAAAGAGAGAGACTTTGGCAATTTTAAACCACAAAAGTTTTATGTTTTCGAACAAATTCATTTAAACAATTCGAATGTGTTTGTTTATTTATTTCTCTATGAATAATCATGGTTCGTTATCTCAGCAACTAATGTGAAGGCTATCTATGATTATTTACACAAGATATACACATAAATTCATCTCAGAGTACACAAATTGGCCTTTAAAAATCTATCAGACAAATGAACACAAGTGCTTATACATAAAGTGCAAACTCGGTGCTAAAAATTTTCTTGATGAGATGAGATTAATAGTCATAATAATAAAATAAATATTTATATGTACTGTGTTCAGTTGCGTAATTAACCAAAATTCCTGGGGGAGCTAGATATGGCGTATCGTTTAAAATCTATTTTAAAAAAATTGCGTGCGGGCGAAGCGAACGAGCTAAAATTTCTTTATTTTTATTACAAAAATCAAAATTTGTTATAGGGTTTGACACAAAATTCAGAAAATGATATCATATTTCTTTTTCTTTGTTTTTGTTTATTTATTTATTTTATCTTTTTTTTTTTTGGGGGGGGGGGGGGGGTGGGGGACTGCCAGCCCTCCCATGTACACCAGTGGTTGTGTTCTTTGATTAAATTTAGGCTATTGTACATAGGTATCTTAATTTCTTTCATATAGTGCCGTTACCGTCCATATCAACAACGATGTCTTCGACGACCAAGGCCAACCGAACAAATGATCCTCCAGCAGCAGCAACAACAACAATAGCAACAACTGGTAATTAATCTATGATTTGAAGCCATTGTTTGGAAATAAAAAAATATTATCATGAGATAGCGTTTGAAGCACCCGGGGGAGGGGTAGTTTAACACTGGCTTGGACATTCCATAACGAATCCATCCAAATCTTTTTTTTGCTGCACCCTCTCAAAATGTTGGGCAACATTCTGTCCAGACAACAGTTGGTTAAAAAATTATCCAACTCTGGATAGTTTTTACCCAATATTGTGTAGTTTGCACCCAAAGCACACATTATTGGTTTAAAACTACCCAAAATTGGATAAAGTTTTAAAGGACAAGTCCACCCCCAAAAAAGTTGATTTGAATAAACAGAGAAAAATCCAAAAAGCATGACACTGAAAATTTCATCAAAATCGGATGAAAAATAAGAAAGTTATGACATTTTAAATTTTCGCTTAATTTCACAAAACAGTTCTATTCACATCCTGGTTGGTATGCAAATGAGGAGACTGATGACGTCATCCACTCACTATTTCTTTTGTATTTTATTATATGAAATATGAAATATTCTAATTTTCTTCTAATTGTCAAGTGAAACAATGATTAATTCCTCCCTGAACATGTGTAGATAGCATTGTTTTATACTATATGGTTCAGTCAAGTTGGTCCTTATTTTCAAATCTGTAAAAAATTAAAAATTGTATAATTCAAACAATAAAAAACAAAAGAAATAGTGAGTGATGGACATCATCGACTGACTCACCTAATTGTGCATATCACAGTTTTGTGAAAAATAAGCAAAACTTTAAAATTCCATAACTTTCTTATTTTACATCCGATTTTGATGAAATTTTCAGTGTTATACTCGTTTGATTTTTCTCTATTTATTCAAATCAACATTTTTCTGGGGTGGACTTGACCTTTAACTAATTGTTGTGTGGATAGTATGTTGCCCAACAATTTTAGAGTGCGTGTTGATACTGACTATTACCAAAGTGAATGCATTTATATCATGGTCTTGAACTTCAAAGTTTCTTTTTAATAACTTATACTTCTATACAGCAACCTATCGTTAAGAATGTCGAAAAAATATATTCATCTTCTTGATCCCAAAGTACTTCTTATCTATCGAAATAGGACCCCATTTGGGAATAAGCTTTTTTGCTTCCACAGGTTATCCTGTCAAGGTAATCTTATAATTCATGGTATCTCTTATTACATGTGATATTCTTGACGGAAAAATCAGTCAATCAATCATTCAAACATTGAGCCTAATCCCTCTGCCATGTCTGCCTTTTAACAACATATTTCATTTCTGTTTTACATTTCAACAGATCTCGATGCCACTAGGAATAGTGTTTTCAGACTTGTGATAATGACCCTCGCTTTAATTAGCGCAATGGTTATTTCTTTAGTATGTTACTTACGTCAAAAGGGAAAGATAGGACCGAAAATTGGGTCTGATGGTGAAGGCCCAGTGGATTAGTCTCCGGATTATGAAACAGAAGGTCGTGGGTTCGAATCCCAACCATGGCGTAATTTCCTTCAGCAAGAAATTCATCCACAATGTGCTGCACTCAACCCAGGTGAGGTAAATGGGTACCTGGCAGGAATTTATTCCTTGAAACGCAGCGCGTAACAGCTGCACTGCTAAAACCATACTGTAGAGCGCTTAGAGACTTCTGACAAAGTAAGCGTTAAGCGCTATATAAGCAAGTATAATTATTATTACAATGTACATGGACTTGGCGCACTCTAGATCTGTTGATCTTTACCAAGATCTTAATTCCAAACCCAAAGTACCAGCTCCTGTTCCGTTGCAGGACAGGAAATCCCGGGTGGACCCCACTGGAAGTGAAAATATGAATGAAGAACAGACGCACATTACGGACCTTAATGAACAAGAGCTCAGCCATGAATACATGGAAACTATTATTGCTATAGATATTAGTGGTTATCTTTTACCACATGCTACAAAAACTCCTGACAAAGGCATTTATGAAGAGATAGGAACGGAATCGCCGGTAGCTGTATCGTTACAGGACAGCTCACGGGCGGAAGTAGTTGAAGGTGAAGATATGAATAAAGCAAATATGCACAATTTTAATACGGACGCTAGTGAACAAAATCTCAACCATGAATATTTGGACCATAGCGAACAAAAACTCAACCGTGAATATATGGACCATAACCAACACAAGCTCAATCATGAATATATGGACCATAGCGAGCAAAAGCTTAACCATGAATATATGGACCGTAGCGAACAAAAGCTCAATCATGAATATATGGACCATAGCGAACAAAAGCTCAACCATGAATACATGGATAGTAATAATGACAAAGACAATGACGTCACAAACCAGGAAACAATAATTTATGAAGAGATAGGAACGAAATCGCCGGTAGATGTTTCGTTACAGGACAGCTCACAGACGGAAGTAGCTGAAGATATGAATAAAGAAAATATGCATAATTTCAATACGGACGCTAGTGAACAAAAACTCAACCATGAATATAAGGACCATAACGAACAAAAGCTCAACCATGAATACATGGACCATAACGAACAAAAGCTCAACCATGAATACATGGAAAGTAATAATGACAAAGACAATGACGTCACAAACCAGGAAACAATAATTTATGAAGAGATAGGAACGAAATTGCCGGTAGCTGTATCGTTACAGGACAGCTCACAGACGGAAGTAGCTGAAGATATGAATAAAGAAAATATGCATAATTTCAATACGGACGCTAGTGAACAAATCTCAACCATGAATACATGGACCATAACGAACAAAAGCTCAACCATGAATATATGGACCATAACGAACAAAAGCTCAACCATGAATATATGGACCATAGCGAACAAAAGCTCAACCATGAATATATGGACCATAGCGAACAAAAGCTCAACCATGATTATATGAAGCATAACGACGAAAAACTCAACATTGAGTACATGGAAAATAATGATGATAAAGTCAATGACGTCACAAACCAGGAAACAATAATTTATGAAGAGGTAGGAACGAAATCATCAGCAGCTGTTCTATCACTGCAGGACGAGAGATCCAGCGTGGAGCTCGCTGGAGGTGATATAGAACAAAAGCTCAAACATGATTACGCGGAGATTAATATCGATAAAGACATTGACGGTAATCTTTTGCCGAACGCTTCAAACTTAGAAACAAGAATTTATGCAGAGATAGGAACAAATGATGAACTAAAATGAAATCACGACTATACGAGAATAAAAACAATAATAATAGAATAATAATGATAATAATGATAGGGCCTAATGATAATATTAGTATTAGTAGTTATAATGATGATAATACTAATAATAATAATGACAATAATGTTAACAATAATAATAGCACTATAGGTTATTTGTAAGGCGTAGGCCTACATAACCACCTTGTGAGGTGCTCACAGTTTTTTGTAAGATCCTGTCGGTACCCAATACCCCGCCTGATGGGTTGAGTGCAGCACATTGCGGGTCAATTTTTTTTTTACTGAAGGAAATAACGCCATGACTGGGATGTCTGCTCTACGACTGATTGACCCACGACTCTCTTCTGTTTCAAAGTTCGGAGACTAATCCAATGGGCTACAATGCTCAGTATGGCTTACAATAAAAGGTCATTGCAGATCGAGCATACCGATCTTAAACAAATAGGAGTGATGCCGAAAGTTAAACAAATTAACTTAAAAAAAAAAGTTTGTAAACAAATTATAATTTCCTCCTATTGAAGCCTCTTCATTTGCTATCTGTTGTCCACGGCGGACGGCATTCGGATACTAATGAGTCAGGGGGAGGGGGATCGAGGGTGTTTGAGTTCCAGTTCATTGTGGTTTGGCCGTGAGCCGGAGTGGCCTGGTGGTTGAGTCGCTGCCCGGAAAGCGGTGGATGGCAGGTTCGAATCCCACTGGTTCCAATTTTTTCTGACTTGTGATTTTCATTGCAGATCGAGTATACCGATCGGAGTGATGCCGAAAGTTGGTAAACAAATTATGAAACTCTTAATATGAATGTTTATAGTAGTCGACCTTTTTAAACGCTTGATAAAATAGGCCTTAAAAAACCAAAGCTGCCATGGCTACAAAGTAGTTTCCATGGTCGGAACTGACGTTTGAAAGAAGTATGCAATTAAGAATCACTTTAATGGCTAAATCAAGCAAAAAAGAAGTGACAAAATAATCAAAACACAAGAAATATAACCAAGTGGTATGGTCGATACATCATGTAAACTTTTAGCCAACTCAATTTATGCGAATCGATTGATTGATCAATTATTTTTCCCGTCTTTTGATCGTTGGTCAAAGAGAGAAAGAGACGGGATATTCGAGGATCGGATACCGCTTTCATTAACTCGATGGTCCAGATCAGGCCTCGGCTAACTGAAGTCGTAAGATTTTGAGTTTATGAATGGCGCGGGCTAAAACAGCCTGCGTTTTGCTCGGGCTATTTTGATTCTGATCTTACTAGCACCAGACTAGCGCCATCGTAAAAGCAGCGTAAAAAGTAAAGCAAGGATCTGCTACATTTACTGAACGCTTGTGGTGCGGACTATTCTATTGCGGGCCTGATGCAGACCAAAAAATCAGGAGTTACTGAAAACTGTAAGTTTACCTAATAGATGAATTTGTCAGTTTGATTATAGATGCGGAGTTAGAATGATGATAAATTTTCCCCAAAACGGGCTGTTGCTTCGAGGACATTGTTCTTGTTTAGTTTTCTGCGTTCTACTATATCATTGTCCGTAAATGCCATATTGCACACTTTTGTAACTAAATGGACGTGATTGTAATTACGGAATCCGAGTTTGCGAGCTTTATGCACAAGCAGTGAGATACGCATCATGTTCATCATTCCAAAAACAGTGCTTAAAATGTCCCAGCTCCGCATTTTTTCCCGTAACGAAGCAAGTTCTGAAATCTGCTTTGGGGGCTAGGTATCATTTAAAATAGCGCGTACCGGCTTCATGTCTAAATCTGAAAAAAGGACCCAAAATCATTCGCAATCATTATCTATTGAGATACACTGGTTAGAATTGTATAAGCGTGCTTAAAATGTCGTATTTTCACATCAACGTGACCTTTCTTTTAGCCTGCGCTTTTACTTCATATTATGCTGAATAGGAAACTAAAGCACAATAGGCCTTTATTCGAAAATCTATAGAAATAACAAAGCATTTGCGGGGGCTTGATATTCAATGTGGCGTGCTTGCTTTTGCGGAAGCGAAATATCACTATTTACTATATTTGTATCTAGTAGCATTGTTTGGATAAATTTCTTTTGTAAATATAATTTACAAAAGATATTTATCGTAGGTATGGACAACAAAATGGAAGCCCTTGCGATATTTTCATGCCAACATGATATATATTACTAGTGAAAAAAGACATCATAGGGCCTACAATTATTTTACTGCTTAAAAATTGACGAATTTCAGCATTATACAGTTTGCGCTACTTTAAAGCTATACATGAAAGATGTGTAATAATGATAATTATGAAATAATTTATTCACTTTGTAAATTACACACGGTAGGTGACATGACCCAACTTCACAAGAATTTGCTTCGACCCTTGTCAAGTACTCTTTTCACTTTATTTTCATTTCTGTTGAGTATGAACAGTACTTTTGTTATTCCATGTTTTTATTTATTTATCTATTTATTAAAATATCTTTACACAGGATAACAAGCTCAGATTGACTGTTTTTCAGCATGGTCCTGTTAACATAAAATAACAATATATACATCAAAGATCAAAGTGTAACTATATGATTTTTATCACGTTTGTTTAGGTTTTGCTTCAAATCTCTGTTATTTACCATTATATGCTGATTCTACAATTTGCTTTATTTTAGTAAATAAATACTGAAAAAGCCAGGTGCCGAAAGTTTTTGCAATCCAGTGTAACTCTGCTTCATTCTTTTTTTTTTTTTTTTTTTTTTTTTAATAATGTTTTTATTCTGATTTCATGAACAAAAAAAAATACATAACATTTCAAATTAACATTTCAAATCACATATAATACTTGACATTTCATATTTTCACTTTTTTTCACTTCATTCTTGACCATCATTCGCTCTTCACACACACCCACCCTCACACACCCTCTCACACCCCCACACAGATACACACACCCATATACATATATTTATACACACATGTATAAGGGAGGGTGTGCGTGTGTGTGTATTGAAAAAAAAGGTTTCGTTTTCAAAATCTTATGAATATACATACATATATATTTAGCCATATAGATGTATGCATATATATATATATATATACACACATATGCGTAAATATGAGGATGAGGCTGTGTGTGTGTGTAAATTTGGTATATCCTGTAAAAACGATCAGTTTCTTGTTTCGGTTCCATGAAATTAGCTCTAGCGACAATTGCACGTTACGCCAAACATAAAACCTAACCTCTATACGCTAATCATGTACTGAACCAAAATCTCAATTACAATCTTAAGTGTATCCCCATGCCCTCTTAGAAATTAAGACCGATGCAAATTTCGCGGATGTTCAGGTCAGTTCAATTTATTTATTTTCTCAGCATGAACAGAAATGATACATATACAATAAGTATAGAAAGGACAAATAATATTGAGAAAATATGGAACTACCGTACAGAAAAGTTTGTAAAAACCTGTGAGTTGTAGTTCCAAATATGTTAAATTAAATATATGATAACATTGAATTAAAATGCACACACAGCATCAACAAACACCAGCAAACGCACATTGATGGTGGGGGCGGTAAAGTATGAGATTTCGGCAAGAAAAAAGAAAACTAATTATTTTGCATATTCATTTATATATACATTCTTTTTAACTTAGATTTAAATAATGTAATTGTTGTTGACTACTTAATTTCTTTGGTAAGATTATTCCTAATGCGTGGGCCATAATACCTTAATGAATTTAGGAAAATTCGTGATCTAACCTTAGAATAATGAGATTCATTACATCAGAGTGAGTGTTCTAATAATAATATAGGTATTTTTACCCAGGGAAGCCACTTCAGTTCCGAAAACTGTTCTCCCAGTGGGCCCTGCTATTATTATTATCCCGGCTTTAGCTGGGCTGCCTAGGCGCTCAAAGCATTTAATGAATTTCTTCCTACCGGGTACCCATTCACCTCACCTGGGTCGAGTGCAGCACAGTGTGGATAAATTTCTTGCTGAAGGAAATTACGCCATGGCTGGGATTCGAACCCACGACCCTCTGTTTCAAAGTCAGAAGACTAATCCACTGGGCCACAACGCTCCACTGATAATGAACGGAGTTACATATTAAAAACATTTGAGATATATTTGAAGGAAATATGTTATGAATAGTAGTCGTGCCTCCCCTGTTCAGCTATAGTAAATTTTAGTACTTTTTTCTTGAAGTTGTACACCATGATTACGTGATTGCCATGATATATTTGTGGTACTAATATTTTATATCCATTTTTACATGACAAATGGCCTTTTCACACGTGAGACTTGAATCATCATTGTAATGGTGATTGCAATTTGTCTTTCAGGCCCTTAGAATCATCGGACCCTTCACACGCTCACTCGAAAGGTGAACCACTCGAAAACTGTGATTTGAGTGAAACTTAACTGGAATTCACCTCCGGAGTAGAATTTGAATTCGTGATTGTGATTAGCGTTCGTGATCATATTCTGGTTTGGTTTCACACGTGCAAAAATTCGTCATTAGCCTTATTCTTCTTTGGAATCAGCATTCAAATTACGATTTTTTACCGTGTGAAAGGGTGGATAGTTTACAGTGCACGAGATAATAAATTCTACTGATGAAGCGAAGCTCACTCAACATCGTGGTTGTTGACTCTTCCAATTTGATATCTCATTACAAACATCAATCAAATCTTTAAAAAGTGACATGAAATCAGTGTTATAAAAAAAATGCATGTCTGTTAATGGAAGCGTCTCTTATTACATTAGCCCAAGTGTCCCGCTTCAGAAATAGATGTGTTACAGATTGCAAATCAAAAAGATGAATCCCAATTAGCACTAATATGCGCCTTTGATTGGCTGAAATCAAATTGCGAATGAATTTCAAGGTTGATTACAATTCTTTCCGCAACCATGGCAACAGGTCCCTGAACTTGAATATTGAGTGAAGAGAGAGAGAGAGAGAGGGAGATAAGGGGGGGGGGAGGGGAGGAGAGAACCTTTCTGTATAGAACACAGTGTAACACGTACAATCTAGTAGGAAAACATAATCGCTGCGTAAAAATTCTGTACATCAAAAAACTTTCGCCAAGTAGGCCTAAAAACAGTAGGTTCATTCGAAAAGGACCGGGAAGGGGTGGGATGTGCAGTCATGGAGGTAATATTACATGGCCAAACAAATTCAGAAGAAGATTGATACTCTACCTAATATTTACCTTGTGCGGATTTTAAAGGTATTTTACGTCTCATTTGTAATTGGACTCCGATATGGTTAGACATAAAATGGAGTTAAAACTGATACGTAATTAATGTTAAGACCAATTTTCTTTCAGTTTTAAATTACATTGAATAAAGTACCATTTCACTAGTTATTCAATAAGAGAGATCGTCATTTTTGCAAGTAGGTAAAATTCAAAACCTCAAATGGAAGGCAAACATATCGGACAAGACGGAAGTGAGTAATGAACAAAAATGGTGAGGAAAGTTATAATTTTGTGAAAAACTATTACTTATCATTAACAAATATTCAGTATAAATGAATATCACACCAAAGCACACTTCATTTCTTTCAGCCTAACGATCATTACATTTCCTCGACATAATCACTATCTTCAATTTGATTTTCAACTCAATTCATCATCATCGTCATCATCATCAATTTTCCCTTAAGGTGGATTCTTATACAGCAAGCTACGTCAAATACAACGTAATCAGAATGATATTACGAAAATGCTCTATTAAATAGCATTTTCCACTGTAATATGATGGTTGAAAACATTTTTTTACACCTTAATCAATGAAAATATTTTAACACTTTAAGATTTTCTTTTATTTGCCTTATACTGGAATAAACTCCTACTTGAAAAAAAAAATTAAGCAATTTCAATTCATAAACACACTACGATCGGTCTGCAACCCGATTTTGGAATAAAACGTAATAAAATCTAATGCTAACATTGTGATATGGAATATCTTATTGTCATCATACGAATACCCTTTCAAATCTGTGACTATGCCATCATCCGTATTAGAATAAAAGCGAATATAATATCTAGTCGTAATAACGTCATATCAATCGTACAATGGGCTATACGATTTGAAACTAACTTGTCATTTACCCCGAAAGAAAGGTTTGCAATCACCCAAAATTGTTTATTTATATTCTTTCAGTTAATTTGAACATTAAAAAAATGCTTTTCATTTACATTTTCAGAGAATGAGCAAAATGCGATTTGTTCCAAAGTCTGATCGTGGACCAATCGTAAGGTGTACGGTGGCCTTAAAGCATTCTTAAAAACCACGAATTCAACGGTTGAAAGTAAATGTTTCCTGCTGAACACCACTGCTCTCCTGTACGGCTCTATATATACACTTCATTTAAAAGCTTTTCGGTCTATTTGATTTTCCACTTTGATCTTAGTACTATAAATCAATTTACATCAATCAAAGAAGTGCATTTCCACTATTAATATACAAGTAAAATATACAATTAAGCTGACTGAAAATATCTAAGGGTGATGATCTTTTTAGAGAAAACCCCCAATAGTTTCTCAAACTTTTGTTCATCTGTGCTTGCTGGATTGAAACAGGGACGGCTTCAAGGATGGAAGGCAGGGAGGCCGCCTAGTCGCCTTTCAAGTAGTGACAAAGGGATGAGAAGTCAAAGAAATGGGGACAGTGGGTGGAAGAAGAAAGAAGAGAACAAAATGGAGAATTGGGTAGTTATACCTAATGACAGCTTTACGATCCTTATAAATTATTTGAAACAAAAATGACATCACATTTTTCTTCACGCCACTAATTCCTGTAAAAAAACCCTCCTGCTATCCCTGTGGTGAGCCATCCTAAAGGCATTTATACATCGTAATCCCCGCCTTTGTTTTAGCGATCTTCATGCTGTAGCCACTGCTGTCTTCGGCTGTATCTGGTGCAGCCTGCAGGGCGCCCTCTTGGTATAAATGTTTTGTTGTTCCGTACAGGTCGTCCGTTGTGTACTTGTCCTGGAGACTATCATCCACATAGTGGTACTCCGGTGAAGTGTTTGTCTGAGGACAAAAAAATTCCACACCACTAGAATTCTTTGATTGCAATTCGTTGGATACATATTAAAAGGTATGCACAATACAACGACCAGTAGGTCCATTCGTTCTGCAAATCAAAATTTATTAACGGTCAAAAAAGCAAACTCTAAACTTTTTTGGTGATAGGTCCTTTTCAAGCTCTGCCCCACGTCTTTGGAATACTCTTCCAGCTTCCCTTCGTTGTATCCCAAATATTACATCGTTTAGATACAATTTAAAGACGCATCTCATGAAGAAAGCATATTCAACATAGCCCCATTTACAGTGTCCTTGATAATATGTTTTTTTTTTATATAATTTGTAATTCACTTTTGTTTGTATATTTCTTGTATGTACATTGTAAAGCGCTTTGATATAGATATCATGAAAAGCGCTATATAAGACTTTTATTATTATCATTATTAAGACTCCGACAAACTACCACTAACCCTATTACCAAAATCACATCTTTATTACTGGCACAAAAAAATAAAGGAAAATAAAGGAAAACGCTTCAAACCCGCATATGCAAAGGGAATCATCCACATCTTTTTGAAGAAATCATATAATTATGCAATATGTCAAACAAAGTTTTGTCAATGTTTATAGAACTAACATCCAACAAGCTAGTACTAGAAATAAAAAAACACGCTTTATTTAGTATAAATATATAGAAAAAGAGATAGCGAGCATGTGTTTATGTGTTTTATATTCCATTGAAACGCAGTGTTGCGAATTTCACTTTACAGGTCCTAATAAAACACACCAACCGCTCCCAAAATTTTACGTCTCAAAATATTAAAAGAAATCAATTTCTTTGGTAGATGTGCTGTATACCTCTCCTTCATCTTTCGCCGGTTTGGGTTGTGCTGGTAGCTGTCTCATTACTCGGGCCTTTTGCATCCCACTGTGCCCTGTGTTAAAATAATAATAAAAAACAGAAAATAGGGACAAGTAGCTTTACAATGCCAATGCCACGTGTCACCCTATATTTCATCCTCCTCTATATTCACGCACCCACCGCCACACATTTTGTTAAAACACATGTACAAGTTGGTTTTAATAATGTATACTTGTATATCATTTTCATTTTACATTGGATGCCATGGCCCCGTCTTACAAAGAGTTACGATTGATCCAATCAGTCATAACTCATGGAAATATATCAGTGTCATAATTTTATACAGGAAATTTGCAAAATGTCCTTTGTAAACAAAGGAGAACACACAAAATTGTCAAGTAATCAATGAATTTATGGATGTACATGTAGAGACATTTTTTAGCAAACATGCATTTTATATGTTGACTTTGCTGGCTTTCCATAGTTGCGGTTGATCGGATCAATCACAACTCTTTGTAAGACGGGCCCCAGATTAAAGAGAAACGTAGATAAATTGCCCTGCCCAAGGGCCGAGTCGGAAATCGAACCCCGGACTTTTGACCTTAACCATCATCACACACAGCTTAACGCACGCAATAACCCCCATACCTTTACACACCCTCGCGCACACACGCATCCACATAGTTACTCGTCGGTCGAGTGGTACAGGGCGGGATTGTTTTTATTTGTTATACCAGTGATTCATCCTATTTTGCGAGTGCTAATGAATACAATTATAAAACAGTTCAAAATTGTATGTGCCTCTCCAATCGGACCATCAATTAATACTGTAGAATACAAGATTTTGCTTACGCTTCTTCATTTTATAAAGAATGAAAATAGCAGCTATGAAAACCAGTATCCCTAAGGTGAGACCAACAATGAGACCGGTCCTCGCTGTAACAAGGAAATAAAAAATAGATTGTAATAGTGATTCTTGGCATTCATGGCATTAAAACAAGGGTTAGCTCGAACAGATGAAAAGACAAGATTGAGCAAAACATACCAGAATATCACAAGTGACGTTATTTTTTTACACTAAATTTTGATTTTAAATAAATCCAGATCGACTGTGATTCAAAGTGACCAGTCGCATATGGGATTCATTTTTTATCTGAAGGATCAACTTTTAAATCCACAAGGTTTAAATCCAAATCATATATTCGGCGGGTCTCTATTCGATGTTGATTGCTCCAACATGGTTTAAGTTCATTGACCCTTAATGACCTATGACCTTGGTCATGTGACCTGAAACTCAGGCAGAATATTGAGCAATAATTTATTGACCTTAGGGGTAACATGTCTAAGTTTTTTCATCAAGTAGATCTATATTCTTTCTAAGTGATATTTCAAAAACCTAATCTTGATTAAGATTTCAATGCTGGCGACGCCGCCGTCGCCGTCGGAAAAGCAGCGCCTATAGTCTCGCTCTGCTATTCAGTCGAGACGAAAAAAAAATGGGGAAAGGGCAAATCCCTTGTAAGTAAATATAGTTGGTATTGAATTCGTGGATGCCATAGCGGCCTAAAAAATATGGAAAGTGCATTTTTAACCCTCGCCCTGCTATAGATGCCGGAAGGGGAGCTATTTTAATTTTTTTCTATTTTTATTTCATTTTCAACAGAACAAAGTAAAGTGGACGAAAATAATAATTACAATGACATTTGGAATTAAAAGCCATGCAAACAATATAAATCGAGGTATGTAGGCCTACAATATATCGCTTTTCCATAGGTAAAAGGAAACAAAGTATATAATATCAGCAAATCATCATAAACATTATGTAGATCTGAGAAAATGGAGGGATCCACTTAAATTTCCCTAAAATTTCCACTATTTTTCCTAAATAGGATACTGACCTTGCGGGATATGTCCAATCATCATTATCTTTATTATTATCAGTTTTATTTTTAGTAACGTTGCCCGGCGTGTTATGAAAATGATTAGAGCTATACATAGGAAGAGTGTTTATTTTTTTTAAATTTGCAATTGGAACTTAAAAAACATTATATCCTTCCTTGAATTTGAATTTTAATGTATGGTGTCTCCCCTAAAATGACATTTTTCAAATGTCTGGTCTGTCTAATAATCCACTGGCCCAGTGGCGTAACTATGGGGGGGCATGGGGGGCACGTGCCCCCCCCCCCCCCAATCGGCTGGCCAAAAAAAACGGGGAAAAGGAGAAAAAGAGGGAGAAAGGGAAAGAAACGTAGTGGGGAAAGAAGAAATTATTGTTAATTATAATGTTATATTATGTTATAATTATGTTATGTTATATTACATTAAAAAAAAATTATAACTTTATGAAACATAATTTGCGCAGGGCCTATGTCTTCATTGTTCCTGGTGCTCGCATTGTATGTTTAACAAGATATATAATCCTGTTGTACTAAAACCTCCCGTTTTCAAGTCAATATACACCAAATATATTTCCTCGCACTTCGAATTATTATTGTTTGTGTAGTGATATATGCTTCTATTTCATGACTACTTAAAGTGATTGCCCCATTTTAAGGTCTTAATATAAACCATTTCCTGTCCGTGCTTACGTTCGCATTCGTGGATTGGTGAGATATGTCTGTTCTTCATGAATTCCCAAAATCAGTCGTTAAAATGTCCCTTTTTCTGATCTGAATATCAAAAATTTTCAGCTTGCGCTTCGCGCTCGCATCATTTGGTTAGTGAGATGCGTATATGATAATGACTACAAAAAGTGCTTCATGTGTCATTTACATGTAATTCTAACAAGATCAGCATGCGTTTGGCACTCGCATTAGATGACTATGGTGAGATATGTACTCTTAATGGATTCCTAAAAAAAATAGTCCTTATATCCCTGTTTTGGGTCAATGATATGCAAAAATTTAAGCTTGCGCTTCGCGCTCACATATTTTTGTTAGTGAAATACGTATGATCTTCGTGAATTTCTACAAACAAGCCTTAAAATGTCCCTCTTCAGGTCTGAATTTCCTAAATTTTCAGCTCGCGCTTCGCGCTCGCAATATTTGATTAGTTAGATGCGTATGTTAACCATGATTACAATGATTACAAAAAGTGCTTCATGTGTTTAGATGTATATTATTCTAACAAAATCAGCAAGAGATTGGCACTCACAATAGATGACTATGGTGAGATATGTATACTCTTAATGGATTCCTAAAATATAGTCCTTAAAATGTCCCTGTTTGGGGTAAATATATACAAAAATTTCAGCTAGCGCTTCGCGCTCGCATGGTTTGTTTAGCGAGACAGGTATGTATTATGATTACAAGAATTTGCTTATAATGTCCTTTTTAGGTCTGAATTTCAAAAAAAATCAGCTCGCGCTTCGCGCTCGCATTATGTGATCAGTGAGATACATATCCGTTTAATGACACTGTCCTAAAAATGTCTCTATTATGTCAGTATACCTAGCAACTGAGCGCACTTCGCGCGCTCTTTAAGTGACTCAAAATATTTGCTGGTGCCCCCCCCCCCCCAATGCCGTGACCCACGGTACGCCACTGCACTGGCCTATCCTAATCGTAAAAACTAATTGACAGATTAAACAATCTATTCATGCCGACATTATTCCGGCGATACCGAATAGAAGAAGCTTTATCTATTTTTGACATTTTCCAAATCGTTATTAGCATCATGATTAAAATTGTCATCATTTTCACCAACATTCTGTTTTTTTTTCATTACTATCATTGATATTATGATAAAACAATCTGCAATTTGTATACAAAAGATCCTTGCCTTTTGAGATACCGAGTATCTCCGATGGGGCACTCAATGCAGTGTTGCCGTAAGTGACAATGGCCAATTTGTTCACAGTCCACCCAGGTGGAATGGGTACGCTCTCATTAACGCCCACACATTCGCTTTCTTCCAGAGCAGGGTCGGCAGAGTTTGAAGACGATGTTTGGACGAGTTGAAAACAGATACCTATGGGAAGTGGGTCGAGTCCACGGTGTGGCCGAGTTATGTCAACACTCCTGTCTCGGGGATTGTAGATAGCCTTGATACCTGGGTAATATGGTGGCCACAATATTCATGTAATATTTTTATTTTTAAGAAAATTACATATATTTATTTTTACTACACGACACAGGGGGTAGCTGTTATCATGTCACGTCACAACAAATCTTATTACTTTTTAATCTTGGATTGATTTTCCCTTTCAGGCGGCTTCTAAAGCAGGGCTTATGGTTTTGGAAGTGGGTCACGGATAAATAAAAAGGAGGAGTTAGAAAGGAAAAAAAATATGTAAAATAATCAAATTTGATTAAGAGAATGGTAGGAGAAGGAAGAAGATGTTGACTATGAAGATGAAAATGATGAAGAAAAATATGAGAGAAAATTGTAAGCTAGGGGAATGAAAGAAGGCATAGAAAGATTAAGGATGATCAAGAACACATGCACACACACACCTAAAAAAATCAAAAAAAAAATTGTCAGGGGCGGTGATGCAGGAGCGTTTCCGATCCCACCATGATTTTACAAGTGAATGAAAAATAAAACTAATCACGGGAAAGGGGAGGAGAGGGTATTACAAAAGAGATGTATAATGTCAAGTTAAGTTATCACTCCGAAATGGAATTGTCATTGGGACGTCCTGTGACCTACAAAATGAAAATAAAATAGCTTTGCACAATACCACGTCATATTTGTGAGAATTTGTATTTAATTTATTTTGTATAGTGGTCAAAACTGTAGGGATTAATATTATATACGATATTGGGCGTTCATCTAACGTGGACGGCTTCCCTTCTTTAACAATAACAAAATATTTTCTTCGTTGTCTTCTATTCATTTAAAGAGTGTTTGGATGTTTTGGTTTTCTTTGTAGGATACTTACCTAGTTCGGTTGGAGATAAGGCTATAAGGAATATAAAAGGTTGTAGATAATAGAGATAAATGGTAGTATATGTAGGTTTTAATAAAAATACAAATCTTAAAGAACAAATTCCACTAGGGTTTGATATTTTGATTTTTCATATGTCATATCTGGAGATAGATAGAAAGAAAGAGAGAGAGAGAGAGAGAGAAAGAGAAACTGAGAGAGCACTGACACAGTAAAAACGCTGTTTAAAATCTTATCCAACGCTTTTTACTACATGAAGTTAACAGTAGTTGCTTAAAACAATTTAACATTTTTAATTATTGAGAATTAAATTCTAAAAATATTAATGTTAATAGTTTAAACATAAGTAGGCTTATGTATCTGGAAGTGAAAGCACAATAAAAAAGTTGGCCTTCAATTCTTCAGTTTGGCAAATCGCCTATGGTATCTTTTCCGCAAAATTGGTATAAATTGTACAAAAATATTCCTTGATCTTGGTGCTAAAAAGTTAGTGAACCCCACAAAACAGTTACTGCCATCTTTTGCCAGCTTAATTATTAAACCAGCCTCATGTTATATAATATTACAGTCAATATAGTTTCTTTCTCTGGGCTTGCCGGACACTGTAGCGTTGCTGTCTACGTTTAACACTCTACATAAACTAGTAAGTGCGTTCTCTGGTGGGGTTCACTAACTTTTTTTTCATTTTTATTTATTTAAAGGGTACATGGTCACAACTCAGCAAGACGAAAACAATTGTTGAAAAACGCTCATTGTGAAGGGTTATACAATGAGGGCCAGTCCGGAATTAACGGGTTTAGGGTTGGTTTATGATCACAAGTGTATGAAACAATGTAATTGAATACTTCCCCCCCCCCACCCTCGAGGTGAAGATAAAGTATTACGTTTGGTCAACTGTGTGACGACGGCATTATCTTCACTGGAGCCGAATATGTTCTCGCTGCTAACTTCAATATGGTACGAAGTGAACGGCCGAAGATTGTCGATCTTGACACGAGTGGTGCCGATTCCGGAAATATCCGAACATTGTTCGAGCTCGTGGGTTGAACAGTAAACGACGGTGTAAGTTTCTGGCATGCTGTCAAAGGAACCTCGAAGCCACGCGAGAGTGAAGGAGGTCGGCGTGACGGACGCACCGACAACCTTGACATCTTTTGGGCTGTTTGGTAAACCTATCATAAGTCAAAATAATGTTAGTTGCTGCAGTAGTACTGTAGGCCTAGTTAAGTTGTTATTTCTTTCGACAGTAGGTATTTTTTCGACAAGAGTTTATACAATCGCTATCAATTACATTTCATTAAAACATTATAAAATCACCAAATTACTATTTTGTCAACATACGCATTTGCATCACCTAAACAATGGTTAAGATTAACTAATGTGCAAGTATCAAATGCTTAGTTGTGATAACTAAAAGACATCTACTGTGGGGTGAGGGAAATCCAGAACACCTCAATATCTACGAGAAGTAGTGAGGTGGCGCTCTCACGACATAATAGCCGGAACACCGAATGTTGTCTGACTTCCAGTGCACGGATCAGTTAACTTGACTTGCCTCTTCCCATGAAAGAATAATCGAAAAGAATGCAAATAACATATCTTCACTTTTTTTTATATTTATCCACGAACGGCTTTTGAGATAGCCCCGTGGCGTGGGAGTGTGGGGGTACTATTCTGCGTTTTGTATACCATAACTTCTCAAGGAATGTTTGATGTTGAATGTTGTTACAATCAATATAATTAGGCCATATGTGTTTTATCAAATTATGTACTAGTTTTGATATAATGCTCACTTTCACTCTCAAGAATATCATGAAGAAAATATATATATAGTTTTGTAAAGTACATTCTGAAAATACGGGCAACCATCGAGACACTGTCCGGTTGTTTGAAAATTTATAAACATTTTTTTTGGTTTTACTTCGACATTTTGCACCTCAATAATTTGAGGAAAAATATGAAGAACACAGACAGAGGAGAATCAGATATCTTATTCATTTATTTTGACAAACAATTTTGACACTTTGTTTCGGAAAAAAAATGAAAGCAAATGTTTAAAAAATGCACAAAAATACACTGAATTCAAAGGGTAGCATAATGCTACTCAAGGTGGGGAAATTAAATTCAAAGTGCGTACGCCATTGGTCCAGCGCACATGTTCATAGATTCCGCACGAAAATGCATATATTGTATCAGAATTATTTGTCAGTACTAAAAGGACAAAAAACAACAACAATTACTTACTTCCAACATTGAGAATGAAATTCTTCTGAAGCGCTTTCAATAGTCCGTAATGCGTTACTACGCAGGTTATCATGGTACCAGTAACGGCTGCAGTCGGGAAAATATCAAGTGCTCTGGTTGACGTCATAAACGGGACGTCTGATCCTACGCTCCGATTGGTCTGTTCGTGTACGTTGACATTGACGTCACCATAAGACCAGTTGATATTCGCCTCGGGATTGGATGAGGGAACCGTGCAATTGATTCTGTTCGCGCGATTACGTACAACGTGCATCACATCCCTTTCAGTCAGTGCAAGCTGCTTGTCGATATCTAGAAGAGTTATATCAGTTGGCGGTCCTGTAAGGAAAAAAAAGAAGATATTTTAAATGATCACCCATCATCTCTGTTGTTATATCAGTATCATTATATACGGCCTGAACTTTTGCTTTAGTCTATATTTGAAGCAGTTGCCCCATGCAATTTTTTGGGAAAATATACCATATAATAGACTCAGGAGTCGGAGGTTTTCATGATAAGACTTTTTGGATCCCCCCCCGACAATTTATGTTTTATTTGACAGTGAGCATGTTGGTGAAAATAATAATAATACTAAAGCAATATTGACTGGCCTCGGGGCGATACGACATATATCGCCCAAACTCAATTTATATCGCCCGAGTCGTAGACGAGAGTGATATCAATTTAGTTAGTGCGATATATATATGTCTTTCGCCCCCAGGCCAGTCAATATTGCTATTATTAACCAAATCAGACATCTAGAGCAAAAAACATTAAAAATATAAATATTTTACTGTTTAAGAATGGGAATCTATGTTGAGCAGACTGGGCCTCTGAAATTTACCATTGTGACGCAATTGACATGACGTGCCCCTGGCCTGGGGACGCAGTATTTTTCTCAACTTGACGTACAGCACTGCGCGGTTCAAGGCCGCGTACAAAAACGCTTAGAATACCCGAATGTTAGCTCTGCCTTATTGCCCGCTACCTTTCCACGCATTTTCTCAAAGACTTTCCTGAGCGGGCAATAAATTTATCCGTGGTTAGACAAATGCAAACTTATTGACCGACCAATTGATCCGAGTCTTAAGCAGGCAATAATGTGTTAAAGTTGCCTGCTCAGATGTCTGATACGGTTAATTATAAAAAAGAATAAATGTTGATGAAACACTCCCAGAGGGCCGACGAAGTCCCGGATAGTGTGGGTCTGGTCACGCTTTCGCCCTATCCATCCGGTAGTAAGCAATAGGCCTACAGTGAGAAACAGTCACAGGTCTGAACAAGTAAATGGAACAGGCTAATTTTTATAAACTTACTCAATACTGCTAGCCTAATGCGCTTGGACGGGCTCCCTCCTAAGATGATTGCTTTACACGTGTAAATCCCGTCATCATCTATCGTCACATGCATCACTCTTAAAATGCTACCAGACGCAAGATCGCCTGCCACGGAGTACTTTCCCGGTGTAGAAACGAAGATGTTGCACGAGGAGTTCGATATTTGAATGTCTTTACATTCCTGGATACGGGCAATCTTCTCTGGAAGATCATCTTTTGTCCATGATAGCCTATCGAAGTCTTCTGGCCTGTTGGTACTGATCCTGCACCGCAGCGTGGCTGTATCACCGTCATTTACCGGGACAATTTCATCAGGAATATCTGAACCACGGGCTGAAAAAAAGGGAACATACAAACAAGTATCACTGAAAGGTGCATATTAGATGAGTTTATATTTTGTTTTGGAGCTAGAACTTTATCAAGCCTGATATATACTAGTCATACCTTCATAGTCATAATTAGACGGAACTGGGAACCAACGTACATGTAACAGGTAACGTTACAGCATCAATAGAAGTTCATGAGACAGTCCATCCACATTTTGATGGTGGAACATTGTCCGGCAAAGATGCCCCAGCGATGGTTGACACCATCAATTGTGGCCTTGATGAATTGTTGAAGCATCGATAGAAATGCATGCCACGTAATACTTTGTGACTTATTTCTTCATCAATATCAAGGAACATATTTCCAATGCCTTGCCTAAGTTGTTCCAAATTTCGGCCAACATTTCAAACTAATAAGTTTTATAAGGGTCATAAGGCAGTTTCTATTGTCCAAATAAATAATAAATGGAAATTGCATTGATGACATTGAGCATACAAAACATAACATAGAAAATGAGCATATTTACAAAAAGTCAAACACTGACATATTATAATAATTGATTTCCAGGTAAAGTAGGCGTACATGACTGTTAACAAATCTATCCCCTATTTCTGTTTCAGTTTATGGTAACTCCCGTAGGAACTCGGCAGGACTGCATTTTTGCTGGTAAACGCCAAGGTGGTATATAACCAATTACCGATGAAACACTTTACATCAAGGTTACTCAGTCATAGTGGCTGATCTTAAGCTTATAGACGACATATATTACTCTAGGGCCTTTTTATCAAAGTGGAGACGATTGCAGAGTGGGGATTTGAACTCACAACCTTCCGATTACGAGTCCAATGCTCTAACCACTGGAAAATAACAATTCTCCTATCATCTCCTACAATTTTACATCCTTGTCATTTTATCATATATATCCCAGGGTACGGTGGATCAATTTTAAATGATCCACCGTACTATTTAAAAAGATGCGTTGAAAACTCCAATATGATTGTAAGTTGGAGAACAACGCTTTGTCATCGTTGGGGGTAACGTTTGAAACTGGTTTATTGGAGGGGTGTTATAAAAACAGAAATAGAAGGACGTACGTAAGTAATAAAGTTGGGAAATTGTAAGATTGAACAGGTGATGATTGCACAGCGTTGTAACAATATTCATGGAAAATTGTTGGACTAAGATGTTAACAAGGTTGTTATAAATTGTTTAGTTGAAAACTTGGCGAATTGACAATGGCACAACATTAAAAAATGGTCGAATGGAGTGTGGTAATATTGAACGAGCAACGGTAGGCTCTATGGTGTTCTGTCGTCGACAGACCCCCCCCCTCAACGTTTCAACCTAATAAGTTTCCCACCTCGACATCATGGTATTGTTAGCTGTCCAACAATTGTCCATCAAACAAGTTTTAAACGTCATTTTAGCGTCACCCGTGCATCAACTTTCGAATCTAACCAGTTCCCAACGTAACAACGTTGTGTCACTGATAATTCTTTTTCAAGGCCCCTCCAAACTTATTCATGACTTGTACTTCTACTATTGCTCCTTCAAAACCCTGTCTACCAACGTTCAGTTCAGTTTACAGCATTGAGCCTACGTTGGTTTGCTAACCTTTAATCTCTAGCGTGATGAACCAAAATCTTTGAGGGGACCAGATAATGGCCTAATGGGTCAAATGTATAAAAAAAGTTGCGAGCGAAGCGAGCAAGCTAAAATTAGCCTTTTTATTACAAAAATCCTATTTCGTTATATATTTTTGCATACTATTCAGAATATCACATTTCACTATCCTCTCTACTCTTTTCTTCAATTTTCCCTGATTTCTTGGTCGTAAAAAAGTGGGGGGGGGGGTGGAGGAGGAAGGCCCCCATCTTTACGCCACTGCCTTCAATATAGTAAAGGCGAATAGGAGCTTAAAATAAAAATATCCCCAAAACATGCAAAATGCTTAAATGTTCCCAATATATCAACAGGTTATCGCTCACCCTTCTCGAGAAAAAAAGAAAGCTAGAACAGGAGAGAATACAAAACATTGAGAGGATGGATTTAGAAAAGAGCTAAAACAGGAAAGAAGACATCAAAGATAGGAAGGGTTGGATAGAGAAGAACTAGAAGAGGGGGCAATAAAAGAAAAGAGGGTCGAGAGAAACAATGAGAACCATCAAAGCTAATTATAGAGAAGGAAAATATGTGCTTGTGTGTGTGTGTGTGTGCGAGAGAGAGAAAGGGAGAGGAGGGGGGGGGGGGGGGGTGAGAGAGAAAACAAACCAAGAGCAATGATCGATAGTGATTGATTTTCAACTTACCAAATCCAAACTGGAAGAAAATAAAGATTATGCCAAAGGGCAAACAATTCTGATAAACGTTCCGTAGCATGTTAAAAGCAAAGACGGACAAGGTACAACATTCAAGCCTTATAGATCTTGTTCAAATGATAAATATCATTCGATAACTTCAAGTTGCGCTATCATTCAGTTGTTTAGGCATGTACTGTCGAAATTGAAACCATGATAACGATCGCGAGATATTGTGTTTTAATTTATTATTTTGTTGTATGTGGTCTACGAACACTAGGTCGAAACTCTTTAACTGTTATTGATTTATAAGGAGAAAATTAATGATGGGAAGAATACTTCAGAATGATTTCAAATAGTTGAATAGTCAACTGCATCGTAAGAGATTGTCTTTCTTGTATCATTGGGCTGTAATAATATACCATAATGACCTCTCCTAATGTTATCATTCGATACTTTTAACACGTTTAGAGTGTTACTTTCTGTCATTAAAGTCGTTGTATAATGACAAATTTAAACATTAATTTGTGAAATATCTGGACGTTGTCTTACATGCAGTCGTTTTACTAGAGGAAGTACGGTGGATCGTATTGTGTGTGGGTGAGGTTGCTGTGCGAGGGTGAGTGGGTGTGTGTATGTAGGGAGGGAGCTAGGAAGGGAGTTGGGGGTCAATAATTGCAATAAGGATACAGGGTCACTAGGAGGTGGGAATAATAATATTGCCGAAAAAGAAATTGGGGGTTTACAGATTAACTGCAGATACATACAAGAGATAATATTTCTTTAAAAGATGATGATGATCATCATAATGACACTACTACTGGGTAATTCCATGAAATAATCAACCTTTTTGTAGGCCCGACCCCCATTTTTCTCAAGTTTTACTTAACTTCATAAACTGACCAAGTCATGGTAATTTGAGAGCATTACAGACTGTCAAAAGAACAAGAAATCAGAGACAGAAAATTTCATGAAGGTCCCACATATAGGGGGTCGGACGTACATATTTTATGGAATTGCCATACTTCAACTACAATTAGCATAATTTTAACGAAAAGAAAAATAATCAGATATTTTTGTGATAGCTCCACTGCAAAAACACCGGTGTTGATTTAACACCAGCCCGGTATCTTTATTGGTCCACACCAGAGAAGCGTTGAAACAACACCAGTTAAGAATCGAACCGGTATTGGTTTAACAATTATTGGAGTTGCTTAAATGCAAAAATGGTGTTAGCCTAAAAGCCAAACCGGTGTTGTTTGAACACCTCTCTGGTGTGGACCGATATAGATACCAGGCTGGCATTGAAACTAATTTTCAATTGGATCACATGCGGTCAAACCATGTCAAAATTCAATGGAGGTATTTTCATTTGAAGTTTACTTCTCAAAATTAGTAACACCAATTAAAGAAGAAAGAATAGTATATCTAATAAAGGTATAGTAGTGATCATGTAAAGGTCTGACCATGTTGATTATATCAAAGATTATTCATTGCTTTCTCTCGAGTTGACAGTAAAGTGAACCAAAACTTTCTCAGTTTACAGAAATACATAATTGCTATAACATAGGGATCTAATATTTTCTGCATGTAACGGTGATAGGTGCTTCACAGAGAGATTATATACCCCAAACATAAATAATTTGGTGTTGCCGCGCTATAAAATCACACAATAAAGACAATAGGAGGTAAAAGAAACTTTTACAAGGGTATGACAAGTTTAATCAATCATTTATTGACTGACATGGCATCATAAAAAAAAACTTTGTTCCACCATACAAACATTCAACATGGAAGTGTACTGGAAACAGTATGGATCCATGCCAATGACAAGGCAAGATACATGAGAGATGGACAGAGCAAGAGTAAGAAGAAAGGGAGTTGTGCTAGTCACACTAGCTAAACTGAATAATGGTTTGGCATTACCAATAACAGGGTCCCATTTCATAAAAAAAAAATATTCCAGTATTTCACCATCATCCAATCAGAAAGAAAGATAGCTTTTAACGGTTATTGACATTTTTTTATTGTAACAAGTTTTATGAAAATGGGCACCAGAATACATTTGGTCAGTCTGGGCTGGGTTTTGCCAATGCTACTGTGGTATTACAGCTTACCTCTACCTCCCCTCTCCCTCACAATGAAAATATTTAAAGGATACTTTACAAACATTTTCATCTTACAAAGACTTAAAAAAAATAATTATTTATCATGAACCTAATATAGTCGTGAAGGGTAGCTTTTCACCCTGAGAAATTCTATGACTTTTTCATCAGAATTCTTGCACAAATTTTGAGACCATTTTTGTTACATACATGTACGGGTATAGCAATGCAACACCACGTGACTTATGGGACAACTTCATGCCGAAAATCGCTCAATCAAGACCAGACGGGGCGGGGGCATCATGCCCATCCGTCAATACATCTCAAATAGCCCAGTCCTTTTAGGGTTAAAATATTGAGAATGATTTCAGTAGTTCAAAACCTACTGAATGTATGAAATCCTAAAATCTGAGATGATAAACTATCATAACACGGTGATATGGATCTAATGATTGACTGCATGTATCATGTTATCTGCCATTAATTTATCTCAACTTCCAGACAAATATGCTAATGACTGGTCTTGTTTTAGAGATGAGGACAGTTCATCAAATGACAAAAATCCACATCAGTATTTGAAGTTTCGTTCCAAAAAGAGCTATATCCACTTTTGGTATTTTTCTGTTAATCAAGGTTATTTAATTCACCACTTTCCCTCAGCCACTGCTGTTTTATTTTAATCATCTTAGGTTAAGTAAATCATGTTTTCAAAAATCTAGCACTCAATATCAATTCTTAAAGAATTTTTGCAATTTTATTTTTCATGGATTTAGCTTCTTTTAGAACAAAACCTTTATAGTAAAATGTCAATTTTTGCCAATTTAAACAAGATTGATATTGGCAATTGGACACGAAACAGATAAATAAAGCTAGCTAGCAGAATACATTTCACATCTTTTCTGATGTGAAATCCATTCAAAATTACAAAAAGAAAAAAAGATAATTTGACACGTTTTCAAGGGACAGTGATTTTTCAGCATCTAATTCCAAAAGGAGCTGCTGCTAAATCAAAAATATTCATCAAGATTCTAAAATTCTCTAATTTTCAGGAAAATTTGCACTGATGGAGTGAACTTGTATCCACAAACATATGCCTAAAAAAATGAATGCCGAACTTTATGTGAAATAGGACATATAACCAATTTTAAATAACCATATAGTGGATTTAGCTCCTTTTGGAACAAAACAGTTTTGGATTTAGCTCCTTTTGGAACAAAACTCAAATTTGCAATCAATTTTTACCAACCTTTCCATTTTTTTTCCAAGTGTAATATGTTGCACTTGATTGCCACGTCAAAGCTACATATATTTGTATCAAAAAATCAATTTTGGTCAAAAGTGGATTTAGCCCCTTTTTGGAATCAAGCTCTTCATCTTATAAAACATATAATACTACAGATCGTTTTGCTCGGGCATTAGCATAATTACACACATTTGTTACCTTTGAATCAGTCCAAATGCCCTCAGCTACACCTCGGACATGTTAGAGCTGTTCCAAAGGTACCTTGAGTTATAATTCTTACCAATGCCCTTGACAATGTGTATTATTTTTATACTATGTCATGTCACAGAATTACAGCATTTTCTTGCTACTACTAACATGATAGAAAGGTATAAAAAATATTTCATACAGTATACATATATATATCTGAACACTCAAAGGTCAAGTCCAGTCCAGAAAAATGTTCAATTTGAATAAATAGAGAAACGTCAAACTAGCATAACACTGAACATTTCATCAAACTCCGATGTGAAATAAGAAAGTTATGACATTTTAAAGTTTCGCTTACTTTTAACAAAACAGTGATATGCACATTTCATTGGCATGCAAATGAGACATTCGATGATGTCCCTCACTCACTATTCCTTTTGTTTTTTTATTGTTTGAATTATACAATATTTCATTTTTTACAGATTTGACAATAAGGACCAACTTGACTGAACCATATCGTATTAAACAATGCTAATTCCACATGCTCAGGGACGATTTAATCATTGTATCACTTGACAATGAGGAAAAAAATAGAATATTTCATATTTTATATACTGAAATACAAAAGAAAAAGTGGATGACGTCATCAGCATCCTCATTTGCATACCGATCAGGATGTACATATAACTGTTTTTTTAAAGTAAGCAAAACTTCAAAATGTCATAACTTTCTTACTTCACATCCGATTTTGATGAAATTTTCAGTGTTATACTTGTTGGATTTTTCTCTTTTCATTCAAATCAATTTTTTGTTGGGGTGAACTCGTCCTCTAAGATTACCAATAGCATGCTGTGTGAAGTGTATCCACAAACAACTAAAATAAATTCCACAAATCTTTGGATGAATCAAATTCACACAATGGAATGACCTTTATAGGAACAAGTATCAGGACTTTTAGCAGGAGCCCTGCTATAAAGGCACTATGCATCTTTCCATGGTTACACTTCGTAATTCCGAAGGTTCTTTATTCCGAAGGTTCGTAATTCCGAAACACGCAAATTGCCTATACCTCGATGTTCGTTAATCCGAAAACGTAAAAGGGTTCCTTAATCCGAACATTTGTGGCGTTATTCCGAAGGTTCGTTTATCCGAAAACGAAACAAGGTTCATTGTTCTGAAGGTTCGTTAGTCCGAAAACGAAATAAGGTTAGTTAATCATTTAGTTTTCGGATTAACGAACCTTCGGAATTACGAACCTCACTCTGTTTTCGGACTAACGAACCTTCGGAATTACGAACCTCATTTCGTTTTCGGACTTACGAACCTTCGGAATTACGAACCTTCGGAAATACGAACCTTCGGAATAACGAACCTTCGGAATATCCGAACCTTCGGAATAACGAAGCTTCGGAATTACGAATGTATGCGCTTTCCAGAGCGGCTTTCCTACATTCCCAGCTGCTTTTTCTGTGATGAAATGAAAAAGCCACTTGAGGAATTCCTGCAAGAAATACATGATTATGACTTTAAACAATATACCTCATTCTTACACTCAAGTTGAGCTCTCATTGTGATATCACCCCCTTGTGTATTCTCAAACCATCTTATATCCGATAAATAAAAAATGACAGTCACAGTGGTATCTTATGACAAAATATAGGGACAACTATAGGGGGGGGGGGTGTCACAAAGAGTATGAGTATGAGTCATGCTCAATGCTGACGTGCACATTGGTAGCATGATTTGACCAATGCGATAATGCCTTAGATTCAGCAACTGGACATTTAAGTGCAACTGTAAATCATACTTAATTCTTTGTGAAATACCCCCCTGAATAATACCATCCCTGGTTCACATATATGGTTTAAAACAAATCTCAAAATTTGATGATTTCTTTATCCTAGTCCATCATAGTTTTTAATGAGGATTAATTCTAATACTCGGGGGGGGGGGGGGAGCCATAATGCAACTTAGTTTCATAATAATTTTTCTTCATAATTGGAATAAGGTTAGCACAAATTCAGTCTTGCCTTGTTAAAATAAAAACAGAGAATGAAATTTGTGGCATATTACACAGGAGCAAGTCACCAGTTGAGTATTAGCCCGTTGGGACCCGAACACGCATTCATGCAGGATGGAGTCTATGGGTTATAGCCAGAATCATTCAGTCTTGACGGGTTCAGTTGCACCTAACGCGACAAGGAGCTTTAGGGAATACCCCCCTCACTGGGTCCATGCTGGTTCCACATGTATATGCACAGGTTACAAAAAGGTAAAAGAAAAATGTCCCCCCCCCCCCCCCCCGAAGAGAAGAAAAAATGTCTACAAACATTATTTGCCCTTACATGTTACAACAATAAAAAATACAAAACATAGGAGTTTACAACTCTATGACACACATTTTGTTAGCTTCTTTCCATTTCAAGTCTACAAGTCAAAAGTTCAATACCCATAGGGGTAGTATGAAAAGGTTCTGCAATTTAAGACTAGGAATCAAAGAAATTACACGTATCCTTGCAGGCATAATTGTTTCTCCTGAGAACTCATCCAGAGACGTACACATTTAGGCTTGATTCAAAGCTTCATTTATAATTGTTCAGTCGACTGTCTCAAATAGAGTCTGTAGGTGTAGACTATATTGGCACGGTATTATCATGGGAGCTCCATCGTATCTTTTTTCTCGCGAGCTTGCGTCCATGCCTGGGCGATCGTTCGCTTCATGTCATCATCGCCGTCATCGTACATCTGCTTCATGAGATCCACGATTCCCGCTGAGGGGTCTGAGGTGTCTGTTTTAGGGGGAGTAGGTTTCCTATGAAATAGAATAAAAAATTAAAATCAATATAAAGAACACAGCTAAATTTTATTTCATTTGTGCTACTAATGCATTTCATCCAGTCAATCAATCACTTCAGTTGAAGGTTTCATGAATTGCCCGCGCAAATCAAGGAGCACATCGTAATCTATTTGATACGCCCAAACTTCATTCACTGTTTGCAAGAAATGGAGACTAAAATGTTGCAGAGTCAAAAAGCATATTAATAAAATCTGTTTCCATGGTCAGTAAAGGAAACTATTGGAGAGGGAGAGAGTGAAAGAGACATGAATTCAAAGGGATGCTCCAGGCTGAAGATATTCATATCTCAATAAATTTATTGAAATTCACAGAGCAAAATTCTAAAACTAGCACATCAATGATGTGGAGCTCATTCGGCATCTCGCAACGAAATTTAAGACAATTTTAATTTCAGCCCAGTTGACACTGTAGTGAATTATATTGGTGACATAAATTGAGGATATAGAATTGAAATAGATGAAGAAATGACATACATGTAGAAGCATTTTTTGTGATCTATGATTAAATTTCATATAAGTTAAGCATAAATAATTTTCTTGTCAAAATTTCTTAACTCTGTGTAGAACCTTGGTGAACCTCATGTAGCTCTCAGATGGAACAAAAATAATCAAAATCAATCACAACTAAATAAGTACTTTTTGTGAGTTTTGAAAATATATGAATAAATTAGCATATTTAATGAGTTTCAAAATTCTGTGTTGAAATTTTGTATCACCACCTCGAGCCATCATATAAAGCAATCAAAATTGAAATTGATCAACAAATGAAGAAGAAAATACATTTTTTGTGATTTATGAATAAATATTGCATAAATTAGCATAAATAATTTTCTAGACAAAATTTCAAAATTCTGTGTAGAAGATGGAAGCAAAAAATTCAAAATCAGTCCACAAATAAATTAGCATATTTAATGAATTTCAAATTCTGTGAAGAAGTTTTGAATCCCCCACCTAGTGCTATCATATAAAGCAAACAGAATTGAAATCGGACTTGAAATGGCGAAGAAGATACATTTTGAAATTGTGGACGGACGACAGACGACGGACGCCACGCCACGGCATAAGCTCATCTGGCCCGGGCCGGATGAGCTAAAAAATTGATCAAAATCGGATAACAAATAACAAGGTTATTGAATTTTAAAAATTTGCATTATTCCGGTGAAACAGTTCTAGGCATGTCTTCATGAATATTCATTTGGTGGGCTGATGATGCCATATCTCCACTTGTTCTTTTGTATTTTAATAAATGAAATTAAGTTTATTCAAAATTGTTCTACCAAAAACTAAAACAATTGACAAGTGATTAAGTGCATTAGTTATTTTTTGCTGCAACTTATTTCATCATAATGGAGACACATCATTTACGCATTTATGAAAAATTGAAACAATTATGATTGAATGTTATAACATAAAGAAAGGAAAGTGGGGATGTGTTGCTCTGTGAATTTTGCTCTAGTTATTTAGATATAAATATTGTTAGCCCGGAGCATCCCTTTAAGCTTCAAGGTTTGAAAAAAAATACAAATGTTGCACTTCAATATATCTTCAAGTCAGCATTAACACCTGAGGGGGTGTAGGGGGGGGGGGGAATGGAATGGGTTCTGTAATTCCAATATGAATACCACGCTAGTACAAATTCTCTCATAACAGACCCTAAACACCCTTTAATACAAGGTTCCCTAAACAAATATTTAGTCAGATTTTACCCTAAAAAGCACCTTATATTATATTTTCATGATGGGTTGGAAAAGTGTATTGAAAGTGTATCACCATCTGCTGATTTTTGTGATTTTCATACGCTTTTCACTGTACATTGTATACTGCCCAATTGTCCAGCAATCAAAAGCTACACTTTCTGATTTTTTGTTAAAGTGCTGTATGAGGGTGGTATCCAGGTTGTGATGATAGTGCCCCACTACAGCATTCATACACTGGTGTGTTGGCTCAGTTGGTAGAGCGTCCGTCTCACAACCGGGAGGTTGGGGGTTCAAACCCCGGCCGCGTCAGACCAAAAGACATTAAAAGATGGGAGTTGCTGCTACCTTGTTTGGCGTACAACGATTAAACAAATAGAGCCTTGTTGATCTGGGCTGCACAGCGGCTGCTGGGCCCACGGTAAATTTGGCAAAGCAAACTTTCAGAGTATTTCATTTCTTGCCTATTTCCAACAATAAAATATGAAATTTCATACACATACCCTTTCTGTTTGGCCTTCTTTTCAGTCTCTGTCAAATATGCCCAGTTCTTTTCATCCCTCTTCTTTAATAGGATTACCAAATTATCTGTCTTGACCTGAAACAAAAAGAGACAAATTATGTATTTTAAAAAAAATATGACTATACTTGTATGCAGACGGACCCAGCCGGATCAGACACAATACTATTTCGGGGGCCACGTTGTTTTTTAACAACACCCGGCCTCCCAAACCTATAGGCCCGTATTCTGAAGTCAGGTTTAACTTAGACCACGGTCTAACTCTGTGCTAAAATTGTGGGAAGCCATAAGAAAACGAAATAAGGTTCATTAATCTTTACGTTTTCAGACTAACGAACCATCGGAATTACGAACTTCATGTCGTTTTCGGATTAACGAACCTTAGGAATTACGAACCTCACTTTCTTTTCGGACTAACGGACCTTCGGAATTACGAACCTCATTTCGTTTTCGGACCAACGAACCTTCGGAATTACGAACCTTTGCAAATATGAACCTTCGGAATAACGATCCTTAGGAATATCCGAACCTTCGGAATAACGTAGCTTCGGAATTACGAAAGTATGCGGAATATCTACTGACATCGGCACTACAATATTCGATGGGCCCAAAGAAACATACATTATTGATTGCAGTCCCTGATTTCACAAATAAATATCGATAAAATGGCATAATTGGAGCACTTTAAATATGTTCATTTTTCTGGTGGGGTTGACTAACTTTAGAGCACCACTGTACATGCAAGACATCCAGCCCTAATCTAACCCAGACCTGCCAACCTCTGGGAATAAAAAATTGTGTTCTGTGATAAAAAAAGTGTATTTTTCCCCAAAAAAGTGTATTTTATAATAAAATGCGTGGCGCACTTGCTCATCGCGGCACTCAAGCTGCATGCAAGCTAAAATGCGCACTGCTCTTGCAGATGAAAAAAAAAAAAAAAAAAACATTTAAACATGTGTGTATATCTCACCCTGGTTTTAACAAAATGATTGAAAAAAAAAAACAAGTTACCTGAAATTATATTGATCTAATAACCATATTTGTGTAAGTTCTATGAAATAGAGACATATATAGATGATTTTTCTCAATAAATTACGATTTTGTAACTACTTAAAAAAAAAATAAAGAAGAAAAGGTACTGCCGTATTTTGGTTGCTAAATGGTACTAAATACGCCAAAAACGTACTGGTTGGCAGGTCTGCTAACCCCATCTAAACTTTCCGTTCTTGGGCAACAGGATCTACACAGGACGCTTGTCTCCAGGGACAAAGACAACAACTTCAGAACCCAAATTACATAAATATGATTATTCAAATTTTGAATTTAATTGTACCGAGCATGATGGCTCGATGTTACAGCACCCGCCATGTGGCCCAGAGTTTGATTACCTGGCCAAGTCAAACCAGACTTGATAAATCAGCCCTTCTGCCTTCTTATCAGGCACCTGACTTTTGAGAGTGGAGAAGGGTAATAATATCATAAAGCAGGACCCACTTGAAGATCAGCTTATAATTGAAGTGGCTACATTGGGTGAATAAGAATTATAATTATTTCATTTATTTTCTGGAGCTCTCCCAAATCAAGCAACAGAATTGGATCAGCAAGATTTGTTTAAAAAAAGACAAATTCTGACATTAACGTACACAGGGGCGGATCCAGGATTTTTTTAAAGGGGAGGCGGGGGGGGGGGGGGGGCACATTTTCCCGGGAAAAAGTTTGACAAGCAAAAAAGAAAAAGGGTTTCAACCAAAAAATAAGTGAATTTCGTCCACAAAAAATTTGACAAGTGAAAAAAGTCTTCACTTTCAAAATGGGAGAATGGGAGGGGGCACACTTCTATTTTAATGGCATTTTACATTACAAATCTTAATTGTGCCTCTCAAAAAGGGTGGGGGGGGGGGGGTCATGGGCCGGCTGTGCCCCCCCCCCTCCCCTTCGATCCACAAGTGAATGTACACATACCTTATGGTGACTTTTATCAGGAATGATTTGATGTAGAAGGCTATTCACAACAAGCTGGTGAATACAATCTGATTTCTTTACTCTCAAACTCATGGAACTGAAAAAAAAACCCACATCAGATTATTTATGCAATTTTTGCTTGCAAGGAGGGAAATACTTAAATAGTCCGGGTTATAATTGAGCAAGGTGCCACTTGGAGAAGGAGAAATTTTCATATAGTGCTTCTAGACCAGTTTTTTACGCTGAATATGAATATATGAGGTAAACAGGCTGTATCCTGAAATGGCCGCCAAATTTTCATAAAATTTGAATATTCGTACATAGATTTTTACATAAGCATCCAATTGCCATGAAATTAGTGTCATATGAAAGCCAATGAAATTTCCTACAATTTGGTACTATTTATGGAGGTAAGTAGGTCATTTAACCGAGATTTTAAGTAGAAAACTGCATTTTTTGTATTTTTTCCCCAAAATTGAAAATTTTGCAAATACATGATTTTATATAATTCTAAGAAAAATAAATTATTATTATTAGATTACCTTGAAATGATCCTGAAAAGTTTTTTAATATATTATTATTACATGGATGAAATTTCAACTCTGTATCATTTTTCTAAGCAAATTTATAAGGTATCAAACTTGAATTCTTCAATATCAGAAATGTTGCTTTTTGTATGAATTTCCATAGACTAATACGTATAACATGTATAATACATGTATGTATAATGTATAGTTAAAACATGGAGCTGTTAATAGCTCTATGGTTAAAACTTAAATGCAATTATCTCCGCTAGTTAATCACTTGCAGAGTTAAGAGTAGGCTTTTCTCTATCAGCTACATAGAAGAAAATGTTGGCACATTAAAGCTTTACATTTTCATGGGGGTGGGGGTGTCGAAGTCCCCCCCCCCCCCCGGCTATATCATGTTGTATTTATTTGAAAATCACTATTTTCTGAAGCACCCATTGAGGCAAAAGGCAATTCTGTTATACAGTACAGCCACTTTAATTACTTTAAAACCACTTGGAGAGGAAAAGAGTAGGCTTTGTTCTACCAGCTACATCAAAAGAAGTAGCACATCGAAGCCTACCCCTCTCGGGGGGGGGGGGGGGGGTATAGAGGTCACCCCTTCCCCTTTTGCTTATTGCTAATTCATTTGGAAATTCACCATTTTGGACCCAACATTGAGGCAAAAAAGCGTTTGTGCATTATAGTACACCCCATTTTATTGATTTGAAAGAGTATAGTTCGTTCTACCAGCTACATAAATAAGCGCACGCACATCGAACCCTAGCCCTCTCAGGTGCTGTCAAAGTCACCCCCCCCCCCTCCTCTATATCATGTATATTGCCTATTTATTGAAAATTACACCATTTTAAATCACCAATTGAGGCAAAAGGGCATTTCTACTATATAGTACAGCCAATTTTTTTTTTCTTGCAATGACTTGGATAGGAAAGAGTAGACTTTGCTCCATCAGCTATATATTAACAATTGCTGGCAAATAAAAGCATACCCCCTCCGGGATGCAGTTGAAATCACCCCATCCCTTTCGCATTATTGCATATTTATTGAAAAATTCACCATTTTGAAGCCCCCATTTAGGCAAAAAGGTGGTTCTGATATATAGTTCTGCCACTATTACCACCTTGAAAGAGTAGGCTTTCCTCTATCAGCTAGAAGCTAGATAAAGCAGTGGCTCTACTATATACCAGAAACACCTTTTTGCCTCAATGGGGGCTCGAAAATGGCGAGTTTTTCAATGAATTGGCAAAAATCGTAAAAAAGGTGGGGTTACAGCTATAGTCCCTGAAGTGGGTCAGGCGTCGATATGGCAGCAATTCAACATATATAGCTGAAAGAGGAGAACCTACTCTTTGCTCTCCAAATAGTTTCAAGAAAATGAAATCGTTTTTTTTATACAGCAGAAGTGTATATTGCCTCAATGGTGGCTCAAAATTGTGAATTTTCAAATAATTAGGCAATAATGCAAAAGGGGTGGAATGGTTTGACTGCCGACCAGATGGGTAAGCTTCAATGTGCCAACACTTCTTTATAGGTAGCTGATAGAGCAAAGCATATTCTGTCCGCCTACTCTTTCAAGGCAGTAAAAGTGGCAGAACTATATACATGTATCAGAGATTCTTTTATACCTCAATGGGGGCTCAAAAATTGTGAATTTTCCAATAAATAGGCAATAATGCAAAGGGGAGAGGGGGTGATTTTGACAGCCCCCAGAAGGGGGTAGGCTTTTATTTGCCAACACATCTCTATAGCTGATAGAGCAAAGCTTATTCCTTCCTCTCTAAGCAGTTTCAAGGCAATAAAAGTGGCAGAACTATATATCTGAGAGGAATTTTGCTTCAATGGGGGCTCCACAATAGTGAATTTTGAACAAGTAGCCAAATACCGAAAATTAGTGAGGTAACTTTTACAGCCTGAAGGAGATAGGCTTCGATTTGTCAACACTTCTTTATATGGAGCTAATAGAGCAAAGCCTACTCTGTCCTCTCTAATCATTACAAGTAAATAGAATTTGCTGTACTCTATAGTAGAAACGCCCTTTTGCTTTAATAGGTGATCCAAAATTGTGAATGTCCAATAGATAGTCAAATACCGTAAGGTAAATTCTACAGCCCGCTGAACATTCTGAAGGGGATAGGCATTGATTTGCCAACACTTCTTTATAGCTGATAGAGCAAAGTCTATACTCTTTCTTCTCTAAGTCATTGCAAGAAAATATAATTTGCTGTACTCTATAGTAGAAACGCCCTTTTGCTTTAATAGGTGATCCAAAATTGTGAATGTCCAATAGATAGTCAAATACCGTAAGGTAAATTCTACAGCCCGCTGAACATTCTGAAGGGGATAGGCATTGATTTGCCAACACTTCTTTATAGCTGATAGAGCAAAGTCTATACTCTTTCTTCTCTAAGTCATTACAAGTAAATAGAATTTGCTGTACTCTATAGTAGAAACGCCCTTTTGCTTTAATAGGTGATCCAAAATTGTGAATGTCCAATAGATAGTCAAATACCGTAAGGTAAATTCTACTGCCCGCTGAACATTCTGAAGGGGATAGGCATTGATTTGCCAACACTTCTTTATAGCTGATAGAGCAAAGTCTATACTCTTTCTTCTCTAAGTCATTGCAAGAAAATAGAATTTGCTGTACTCTATAGTAGAAACGCCCTTTTGCTTTAATAGGTGATCCAAAATTGTGAATGTCCAATAGAATAGAACTTTGAAATAGTTATGCGAATAAAAGTAGACCTTCATCATGAAGAACACTTGGAATTTAGCTATTGAAATTGATTTGAAGATATTCTTACCCTTTTTAACCTGTTTCCTTGCCCAAAACACTTTGAAGAGTGCATTGTACCCCACCCCACTCCCCCACACACAGAGGCCATCATGACGATATTTGCTTTACACCGAGCTGTAAATTACATGAAATGGCCAAGGCTTCATTTCCATTTTGTTAATCATTGTCAAGCTTGGGAAAAGTGTGGAGAAACAAGTATTAAATAAAAAATGAAATGTAAACCCACTTTAAATGATAAAAACTTAGAGAAAAAATGCTGGAGATGTCTGATATAAACTTTTGTTCAGATTCAGTTATGTCCTCAGATCCAGCTGGCACAAAACGAGTAAAGGTTGTGCTTACTAAGTGTTGAAATTCCAATTTGGGTGGCAAAATTGTTACAATATGCTTGAATGTATCCGTTTTATTTCAATTGACTAAAAGTGCAAAGGAAAAGTATGAGAAATGTTTCACAGGGTAAGTTTGATTTCGCCCTTTCCCTTTTGACATGAAAACGAGCATTTCTGCGCAAACAGATTTCTGCGAGCTTTACAAAAATGGACATTGCTCACTCAATTGCAACATTCTGTCAAAACTATTACTTTCATTGGATAGATGAGACCCAAACCCAAGAATATATGTGAAAAAATTACCCACATGTTGTATATTTTTTAATTCCCATGTCTTTTTCAAAGTGTAAACTTTTTTTTGATACGCACTGTATAGTAGAAACGCGCTTTTGCCTCAATGGGTGATCCAAAATGGTGAAAAATCCAATAAAATAGGCAATATACAAGATACAGAGGGGGGGGGGGTTGACTTAGACAGGCGCTGAGAGGGCTAGGGTTCGACGTGCCAGCGCTTATATATATATGTAGCTGATAAACTCTACTCTATTCTACTCTTTCCTCTCTAAGTGGTTTCAAATCAATAAAATGGGATGTACAACAAAGCACAAACGCTTTTTGGCCTAAATGTTGGGTCCAAAATTGTAAATTTTCAAATAAATTGGCAATATTAAGCAAAAGTTCCCCCCCCCCGAGAGGGGTAGGCTTCGATGTGCTTCTTCTTTAGATAGCCTATTCTTTCCTCTCCAAGTGGTTTCAAAGCAATCAAAGTGGCTGTACTGTATAGCAGAAATGCCTGTTTTTGCCTCCATGGGTGCTCCAAAAATCTGTTATTTTTCTAACAAATAGGCAATTTACAACAACATGATATAGCAAAGTGCAGGGGGGGGGGGGGGTGACTTCGACACCCCCACCCCCATGAGAGGGTCAGGCCTTGATGTGCCAACATTTTTTTTTATGTAGCTGATAAAGAAAAGCCTACTCTTAACCACTTGACTGCGTAGCACGTAATATTACGTGCTGGGTGAGCGTACGATCTGTGCGAGGCACGTAATATTACGTGCTTGACCTATCTTCTGTTTGAGGCGTCAGCACCACGCTGTCAATACCCCTACGATGAAAACAGCGTGTGTATATCAAATTTCAGACTATGGACATTAGATGGCGTTGTTCCAAAAAAGTTATCGAAACTTTTGCAGTGATTTATAAATGTTTGTATTCAATTTGCCATAGTGAAAGTGTACGACGCTCAGTCCAAAATGGCGACTCGCAGTGGAGAAGTGAATCAGAAGGATTTTGACGAAACTTTTGAAAATAGGAGTGATAAATTTAGTGAAAGATCTGGGTCAGAAGGGGAGGATGATTTTTTTTAATGGATATTGGAAATAGTGATGAGGAAAGTGATGTGATTATTTATAATTTTTTCCCCCAAGTTGCTATCGGTTGTAGTCCCAAATAGATCTAACTTGTTTGTCCCATTCAGTAGCACCAGGGGGTCAGTGCGCATTACAGCCTATAGCAGTCAAGTGGTTAACTCTCCAAGTGGTTAAAAAGCGGAGATAATTGCATTTAATTTTTAACTACCGGTAAACATTATACATATATGCATTATACATGTTATACGTATTAGTCTATGGAAATGCATACAAAAAGCGACATTTCTGATATTGAAGAATTAAAGTTTGATACCTTATAAATTTGCTTTAAAAAATGATACAGAGTTGAAATTTCATCCACGTGATAATAATATATTATTAAAGTTTTCAGGAACATTTCAAGGTAATTGATTCATTTTTCTTAGAATTATGTAAAATCATGAATTTGCAAAATTTTCTATTTTTGGGAAAAAATACAAAAAATGCAGTTTTCTACTTAAAATCTCGGCTAAATGACCTACTTATCCCCTATAAATAGTACCAAATTGTAGGAAATTTAATTGGCTTTCATATGACACTAATTTCATGGCAATTGGATGCTTATGTAAAAATCTATGTACGAATATTCAAATTTTATGAAAATTTGGCGGCAATTTTGAAAAAAGCGCCCTCACGGGTTAATTTTCAGGATACAGCCTGTTTACCTCATATATTCATATTCAGCGTAAAAAACTGGTCTAGAAGCACTATATGAAAATTTCTCCTTCTCCAAGTGGCACCTTGCTCAATTATAACCCGGACTAAAAGACAGGCTAAGCCAATTGCATTCCTAAAATCCAACTTGAAATAAATCCCACAGTAAAGGTCTTACGTTCATACCATTACATTGCAGTTGGAATTTCTACCTATAATGACGAAAATTCATATTACAATAAAGTGCAAAACTGACATCATAGACCACTCAGATATATAGAAAACATTTGGTTTGATTACTAGCCATGGCATGTTTTCCTTCAGCAAGAAATTTACCCACATTGTGCTGCCCTCATCCCAGGTGAGGTGAATGGGTACCGAGTGGGTGTTTCATGAAGCAGATTGTAAGTTAAAGGAGAATGAAACTCTTGGAGCAAGTTAGCTTTTGTGAAAGCAGAAAAATCAAAGAATAAGATCAACAAAAGTTTGAGTAAAATAGGACTAGCAATAGAAGAGTTATGAGCATTTGAATGTCGAGATCACTAATGCTATGGAGATCCTCCCATTGGCAATGCGACCAAGATCTATGATGTCACAGATGAACAACTCTCCCCTTTTGGACACTGAAAACATACCCCAAAACATCTCTTTTTGCTCATTCTAATCATAAGACAAACGATTCATCAATGATATAATGTTGTGAAACCTCTGTACTTGTCCTCTCATAAAGAGAACACCTCACCTTGTGATAGACTCTATAAAAGTGAGAATATAAGTGAAATAAGTACTAAGTAATGAGGGAGTTGTACGTGTGTGACATCACAGATCTTGGTCGCATTGCCAATGGGAGGATCTACATGGCATTAGTGATCTCAATATTCAAATGCTCATAACTATCTTATTATTCATTCAATATTCCTCAAACTTTCAACAATATGTTTCTTTGATTTTTCTCTTTGATATGGATTCAGCTGGTTTCAAGGGTTTCATTCTCCTTTAAGAATGAGAATGACTAGTGAGCCTTACACTCTAAATAATCACAAATGAACATTTAATGGTGAATATCATTTACCACAAGAAACGATCACCAGTCATTCTTAAAGTTACTCTTAACTTACAAACAGTTTTATAAAATGGCCCCCAGTACGAATTCATTCCTTGAAACACAGTGCACGGAACAGCTGCTCTGCTTAAGTCAGGGTAATCGAGCTGTATCACTTTAGAGCACACTTCTGATCAAGTAATTGTTTAAGCCCTATATTATAAGCAGTATAATTATTCATTGTCATTATAAAAGTAAACAAAAAAAACCTAACCTTACCTTGATGTATAGATGACAGTGATATCATCTTTAGCTAGAGATTGGACACCATTCAGTGTGACATACACCTTGACAAACTTAGGAGACTGATCCCAACCTACAAACAGAGGAAACAAATAATAAAGACAAATAACTAGGATAAATTATACAAGAAACATTGCCATAACCAGTGTTTCATATTAAACACAGTGTATGCGTACATGCTGTGTGACTTACGCCTTTAGCTTGAACTTTGAAGTCACTCCTTTGCATAAACCCTGCATCTGGGTGGGGCAAGAAGACACCATCCCATAGGCTAATGAACAAAATTTGAATATTCCCCCTCCCCATTTTTCACACCAAATTGATAACCATTCCCACTGAGATGTTAATCTTCTTACCATACGATGTGATGGTCTTCGATGGGAGTTTAGAGACCAGCACCTTCTGTGACTCGCTTGGTTTAGGTATGTCCGAAGCAGTCATACCTGTCGAGGATGCAACGGGTTTATCATCGTTGGATACTGCCCCCTGCTGTCCTTGTCCCACCTCTTCTGTTCCTGCTCCGACAGGGTCAGCTTCCTTGTGGTCCTGACCGTCGGGTAGTTTCGAGGCTTCCACGGGTTCCCTCAAGGCCTGAATCTGTTTGGATAGTAGGGTCCTCACTGAATCTCTGGTCGTCAGTGTCGACAGTCTTTCAAGCTCCTGGCAGTCAAGTTCAAGCTGGGAAAATATATTGAAAGAAGAGAGCAACTGAATCCATGTATTCTTGTTTGCACTTTCAGCCTGCGACCATTGTGTCTGTGTTGATTCTATGCAATGTGGCCATGCACCTTGAACTTGTCCCATTTGTGTCAAGTCACCCAAACCAAATGATAGTGCACTTATTTTAGTATAAAACTTTGAAAATAAAATAGGCTTTAAAATCAGGCAACCTCATTTGCCCCAATTCAGTGGGGCAAATAAGACCACCCAACAAAAATATTCATGGCTCATTACCAATTAATATGCAAATTAGGCAGATTAGAGTCTAATCTGCCTACCAACATTATCCATTAGAAATGTTAAATTAGTTTAGTTTACTCCCAACGATCAACATGAACAATGTTGTAGGATAGGACTGAGGCTAAACGGCCTGTTCATCAAACAAAAACTTCTGATTGTATTTTAATTTATATTTATCATTTCTTCCTTTTCCCCGTCAAAAAGCAAAATTCAGGTCAAGTCACCTGATGCGTTTATGCCCAGAATGGCCTAACCCAGGGAGCTCCTGCGGGCGAGAGCCCAGGAGCTCAACGTGCATTTACTCATACTCACGGAAATAGGGTAGATCGTGGTCACAATAACTTGGAAATACAATTGTGAAAACAGAAATTATGCAAAGATTAACGATTATATGGATGAACCCTGTCGTGTGGCAGCATCTTGACATCGAGGCACAGACTGGAATCTCAAAAAAACGAAAAGTTCTGTTGTGACAACTCTCCTAATTCTTTCAAAATTCATAACAAAATGGCCGATTGAGACTGGGGTAGAACTACTAGAAGGAGAGAACTTCGTTTTTTGAGATTCCAGTCTGTGCCTCGATGTCAGGATGCTGCCACACGATAGACCTTCATCCATATAATCGTGGTAAGTGCATAATTTCTGTTTTCACAATTTTCTTTCCAAGTTATTATGACCACAATGGCACAATCTACCCTAGTCCCGTGAGTAGGGATAAATGCACGGTGAGCTCCTGGGCTCCCCGGGTTAAGGAGGGCCCTGCATGATATGGCAAGTTCCCCCAAGGCCTAAGTCTGCGCAGTCCCTCTTGGCCTTGTCTGCGCATACTTAAGCGTATCTGCGCGATTCTTTCAAGTAAAAGAAGATACGCAACAAACACAAACTTTACGCATCTAATGCATAGACAGATATTAATTATAAAATCCGACTCACATTAGTGACTTTATTCACAATGGTGGAAAAATAATGAAATTTGGGCATTTCTTGTGACCGCTCAAAATCCTAGAATCATGTGCAAAGTGAATGGGTGTGCAGACATGGGGCACCATTTTTTTGTTCAATCTGAAAATGACTGCCCGAGGTTTTTTCCAAGAAAATCATAATTTTCCAATTTTCAATTTTGTGAGGTAGGCCTAACGCTCTCCTAGTACCAATGAGGTCCAAACATTACATGTATGGACCTCATAGGCGACATCAGTAGTATTTTGTGTTAGAAATCTTTGAGAACAGGATATTTCTATATTTATATCACAAGTAGAAGCTATCATTCGTTTCTTTTATTGAAATTTAAATGTTAGTGTGTAAATGCATTGTTAGCAACAACAAAAAATGAAAGAAATTAAGGGAAACTTACATTTTGACGACCTTTTCTTGATTTTCTTGGCAGTTGCTCTTCACTTCTGACTCTCGATCGGAGCTGATATGCAGATCACGTGATACGCGTTCTCGTCAGGTGATCGGTTGGTTATTCTTTTCGCCAGACGTTGATAGTTATATATTTCATAACGCTAGCATTCATCATAAATTTGGGTGAAAGAGAAGTTTCGCCTCGGACATGTAGGATCATTTGGTCCAATATTGGCGTAACGCATAACTACGGAGGGGGGGGTGTGCCGTCCACAAGCCAGCAATTATCTTTTTTTCTCTCTTTTTTTAAACCAAAATACTCCCCAGAAAAAAAGGAATCAGGGTTAAAGAGAATAAAAATAATGATGGAATAAAAAATAATTTATTTTTTCAGCTTTTACTGTTTTATTCGACTTATAATCAAATATTAAATGGGGCTTAGAACAGCCTTTTTAAAAGTCAATTAATAAAAAATATTCCTCCTCAGGATTCGAGCTTTCATCATCAATCATTTTCATAACTACGAAAATATTTTAAATGTCCAAATTTTGTATTGGTATATAAAGCTTTAGCTCATGCGTTGCGCCCGTCTTATTTTAATGTTGAGATACAATTTTATGCTTCTAATGAATTCCTAAAAACACTAAATTCTCAGATCCTTTTGCAATCAAATGATTCGATTAAGCTAATGAATGATTATTATGTTTCATGAATTGAATAAAAGGTGTCTCTCTATCAGTTTTGAATATTTAATAAAAATGCCAGCTCGTGCTTTTTGCTCGCAACATTTTGATTAGTAAGAAGTTCTTGTAAATGCGAGTTTGATCGATAAATAACTAGAGAGAGGGGGGGGGTCCCTCAGCTACTTGTCCTCGCTTATTCCAATTTTTTTATTATGCTCGTATTGTGAGTGTTTCAAAGTCTTTTCTTATTTTTTTTTACCCTTTTTTATTGTCTCGGAGCTTCCCTCTATTTCTTTTAACTATGATGTAGCCCTTTTTACTTGTTTAAATTCTTTTACGTTCTCATTTCATTGAAAACATAATTATTAAACTGACGTAGAAGACTTTATTACAAAATTTTGATATTGTTTTTTCTTGTTTGTTTGGCTTTCTTTTTTCTTCTCCTCATCCTTCTTTTTCTTCTTACTTTTTTCCATTTCCTTATTTTCTCTATTATTTCAATTCATGAGGCATCCGCCAACTTATATACAACATCAAACACATTTAGAGGCAGATATCCAGTGAGGGGGCGTGGTGGTGTGCCCCTCTAAAAAACGGAGGAAAATATGAAGGGAAAAAAGAACTGGAAGGGGAAAAAATAAGAAAAAAAGAAAGACGATGATGGCAATGATTATGATGATGAAAATCATCTTGAAGATGATGGTGGTGGTGATGAGTGGCGGTGATGATGATGATGGTGGTAGTGGTGATGAAGATGAGAATGAAGTTGGTGATGATGATGATGACTAGATGTAATTTGTCTTTGAAACAAGTGGAATGCCTCTGGCCGTCTCACCTGCATCACGCGATTCAATATAGCAGCAGTGCTGATTTTGAAAACTACTATAACTCGCACAAGATGTTCAGTGATACTTGGTTACTCTTATTTCCACGTTTTATGAACTAGACCAATACACTTATAGAGATATGATGGCAATTCAACAAATACCCCCAACGTGGCCAAAGTTCTTTGACCTTACATGACCTTTGACCTTGATCATGTGACCTGTAACTCGCACAGGATGTTCAGTGATACTTGATTACTATTATGTCCAAGTTTCATGAATCAGATCCATAAACTTTCAAAGTTATGATGGTAATTCAACAGATACCCCCAATTCGGCCAAAGTTCATTGACCCTAAATGACCTTTGACCTTGGTCATGTGATGTGAAACTCATGCAGGATGTTTAGTGATACTTGATTAACCTTATGTATAAGTTTCATGAACTAGGTCCATATATTTTCTAAGTTATGATGACATTTCAAAAACTTAACCTTAGGTTAAGATTTTGATGTTGATTCCCCCAACATGGTCTAAGTTCATTGACCCTAAATGACCTTTGACCTTGGTCATGTGACATGAAACTCAGGCAGGATGTTCAGTAATACTTGATTAACCTTATGGCCAAGTTTCATGAACTAGGTCCATACACTTTCTAAGTTATGCTGTCATTTCAAAAACTTAACCTCAGGTTAAGATTTGGTGTTGACGCCGCCGCCGCCGCCGTCGGAAAAGCGGCGCCTATAGTCTCACTCTGCTATGCAGGTGAGACAAAAATTAAGTAGTGCAAAGGTGAATTCATTTAAAGTTTATTATGGAAATAGCAGAAAAAAATAATTTGAAAAATTGGTATGTGTTCGAGGAAAATCCATCCCCCACCCAAAAAAAAAAATTCAAGGTGAGATTTTAAAAAATATTATTTGTGACGGCGTAGGCCTATGCGAGCAGCTTTAGGATATAATTATGGTAAAAAAAAGTAAATGAAATGTCAAGAAATACATGATAATGACTTTTATTGTACATTCAGTATTTCAATAGATAACTTCATACCCCTACTCGTTCCAAAAAGAAAAAAAGTGGGTCATTACGGACCTTTAAAAATGGGAAATTTTGGCATTTTATATTACATAGAATATAGAGCAACTGTTTGTTTATGGCGTCACAAATCAAGCATTTGAAATTCTATTAACTCCAATTTAAAAAAAAAAATAACACCTTCACCGATATTTTGAAATTATTTTTCTTATTATCGCAATATTTTTATCAAGGTGAAATTCCCCTTTAATTTACAAAACAGTATCAGCATGATCAGTGTGAAGCGGTAAAGCATTCACCTGATAAGTATAGACCTATCTATAATTCATGCGGCACGCAGCGCGTGCGGCAATGTTTAATAACATATTGCTGTGAATAGAATGAATGTCATTAAAAACATAATCTCACAGATCAAATAATGCCAGCTCGACGCTCGAGCTGAAAAAATGTATTTTGTGCCCTGATAATTTTTAACCCTAACCTAACCCAATTTCTAAGTATTTTTTCATCATAAACGGGATAACTATAGACAATTGATTGAAAACTTTATATTCTTTTGCGGAAATGAATATGAAGGACAACTTTTCAGAACACAGCCCGGAACACAGTTTTGGAGCGTTAGAGTGCGATTTATACGGATTTATACCTACAACCGCTAAATCCTCATGAAGCAGTTGGAACATTTAGTCCTGATTCAATCAGCTTAATAATTTTTGCAACAGGCGCCAGTCCAACAAACAGACAAACATTTGCCCAAACGGACAACATCTTAACCTCTGCTCATTTCTTTTTGCACGGGCACATAAAATCTCGACCTACCCATCACTTTTCTCACTATTTTCTCCTCCCTTTTATTTTCCATTAATTTATCTTTCGTTCACTTTATTTCTGTCCTCTTTTCCCTTCTATTTTTTTCTTGTCTCATTGCTTTTCCTCATCCCCCAGCCCCCGACGCCCGTGCAGATTCGCAAACAATATCAAGAGTAGTGTTAGGCAAGGGTGGAAATCTCTCCCCAAAGGTAGGGGGACTAGGGGCTGGAAAATTTGACAAGCCAAAAAAAAAAAAAGGTTTATCACCCCAATTAAAAGAAGGTCATCTTGACCAAAAGAAATTTGACAAGCAAACAAGCCCCCCCCCAAAAAAAAAGGGCACCCCAAAAGTAAGATCGTCTCTTCCAAAATACATGTTTTATTTCGATTTTGAATTAAAAGACCAAAAATAGTAGAGGGGCATTTCATAATGTGCCCCCGACTATTTTGGGTGAGGGGGACATGGGAATTGCGCCCATGTGGGTGGGGGTGATGCGCCTCTCTTTCGGAATCATTATGGAAGAGTGTAAATACGAGTTCGCTGTGATTTCGATCTCATAGTCATAGTATTCATACCTATAAAAAAAAAATAGAACAGCTACGCCTTGAACACACAGGCAAAAATGCCTAGCGATTTCTCCGCGGCATTAACAACTCTCGTAAGGGGCGCTCCATTTATAAATAAAGTTGCATATGTAGCTGTCTACCGCGACAGGAGCAGTTGCAGAATTGAAGCCAGAAGCGTGGGAAATTGCCAGAAAATTCAAGAAAAGAACCGGTGGGTACCGATTTAACAGTACTAATTTATTAAGTAACATTTATTGAATCATAAGATTAGAATATTTATTTTTTAGTAAAACAAAGCTTAGTTCTAAGCTAGGGCGCCCCAAATGCGTGTGAGTGGAGTCCCAGTTTATTAACACGGGTAAGTATTGGGGTGTCGCCTAGAGTGGCCTAAGCCCTAACGTACGTTAGATTGGGTCTAACGTTAGCGGCCTATTTATCATGTCTATTTATTTGGCACACTGACTAGTTTCTAGTAAATTCATAATGATGTATGTAAGGAACGTTCCCAACTGAAACAAGATTTTGTGAAATAAAAATAAATTCAAGTTAAATCTTAACTCAAATCCGTTAGGTGCAAAGACCACCATCAATCATATACATCCTGATCCAAAAAATCACGGAACCGTGATAACTAGCCATTCACTTGCACGCGTAATTAATTACACACGATGAAGAATCGGTAAGCCGACATGGCTCGGTGGAGTGTGGGAATTCCCCATTATCCGATATATTGCGCAACGCGAATGTATCGTGCAATTGTAAATCAATGCCCGAAAAAGCACCGTCAAACGAATGGTCGCTCCTCTAATAAAATACCTTTACTTTAGTCTCAAGTAGCCAAATTATAAAAGTAATATATCTCTACCTCACTAGCCATCTTGACAAAAACTTCAGAAGATTCGTACGTTGTCGTAATGTTGCAAGTATAAACCCTCGCCTCGAGATATAGATATATATATATAGATGCACGTTTTAATTCTACGATCGCTGATTAGTCTTTCTTCAAAGGGCTAAGGGCGTCGAGATTCCTGACAAAAAGTTTATTGTAAGAATAGCGGAAAAATATTCGAAATATTGGTGCATGTGTATAGATTATAGATATATTAAATATTTTAAAAAGTTATCAATTTAATATGCGTATTTTTTTTTCATTTGTGACTTCACAGGTGATGATCGAGCCCCGGATCGAGCAGTCTCCCCCATTAGCTGCTGCAGAAGCACTAATAGGCCTACTATAGTTCATTACATGAGTATATATCTCTATGGTTCATTATAACTTCCTTCAATTCAAATATTCTTACATGGTAGCTGAAAAAATAATAACAAGTTAAAATAGATTGTCAACGTTATTTGAGTTGTAAATCACGTCATCTACATTACAGAGTAGAGAAATTAACAAAAGAAGGAAAGAGTGAATATATAAGAATTTGAATGAAAAAGACTGACAGTAATGAAAAGGAAAAGAGATAGGGATTTAAATTCAAAAATTGTTTTATTTTCCGCTTTCAATTTCAAATTCATATTTACAATAGTATTATGATGAAGAATATACAAACATTGATAACATTACAACATTACCAATGATAAGGGATTGAGGGCTAACTGGAAATTAAGGGAGAAAAGTTAAGTTTTGAATGAAATATATGTGAAAAGCAAGTTTGATCTTTTTTGAGTCCGGGTTATATGAGCAAGGAGAAATTTTCATGTAGTGCTCATTTCGAGACCATTTTTTTTTTTCATACGAGGTAAACAGGCTGCATAGTCCTGGAAATTATCTGTGTGGGCGTTTTTAACAAATATTTAATAAATTATATTATATTCTTAATTAAGTACCGCGGTATATTATTTTTAGTTCAAGAAAACAGGGAATATTGCCAAACGTACAGAAAGTGACACATTTGATTAAAGGACAAGTCCACCCCAACAAAAACTTGATTTGAATAAAAAGAGAAAAATTCAACAAGCATAACACTGAAAATTTCATCAAAATCGGATGTAAAATAAAAAAGTTATGGCATTTTAAAGTTTCGCTTATTTTCAACAAAATAGTTATATGAACGAGCCAGTTACATCCAAATGAGAGAGTTGATGACATCACTCACTCACTATTTCTTTTGTATTGTATTATATGAAATATGAAATATTTTTATTTTCTCGACATTGTCATGTGAAATGAAGTTTCATTCCTCCCTGAACTCGTGGGATTCCATTATTTTAACATTTTGTGCTTCAGGCAAGGAGGTCCTAATCGTCAAATTCGTAAAAATTGAAATATTGTATAATTCAAACAATAAAAAACAAAAGAAATAGTGAGTGAGTGACATCATCGACTCTCTCATTTGGGTGTAACTGGCTCGTTCATATAACTATTTTGTTGAAAATAAGCGAAACTTTGAAATGTCATAACTTTCTTATTTTACATTCGATTTTGATGAAATTTTCAGCATTGTGCTTGTCTGATTTTTCTCTATTAATTCAAATCAACATTGTTCTGAGGTGAACTTGACCTTTAAAGAATATAGAGATACGGAATATCAAATAGAGTTTAAAATTAGGGGAAGCTGATGGGGTGCACTTAAGAAAATGGGAACAAATCAATGCATATACCTTTCTTAATACTATGGATGTGTTGGTTAATTGCTTCATTTTTGTTTTAGTTTTGTTTATTTGTTCAAATACAGATAGTTGTACCAGGGCAGAATGTATCGTGTATGGATACATGTGTAGATGGATGTGTTATTTGAGTTGTAAATCACGTCATCTACATTACAGAGTAGAGAAATTAACAAAAGAAGGAAAGAGTGAATATATAAGAATTTGAATGAAAAAGACTGACAGTAATGAAAAGGAAAAGAGATAGGGATTTAAATTCAAAAATTGTTTTATTTTCCGCTTTCAATTTCAAATTCATATTTACAATAGTATTATGATGAAGAATATACAAACATTGATAACATTACAACATTACCAATGATAAGGGATTGAGGGCTAACTGGAAATTAAGGGAGAAAAGTTAAGTTTTGAATGAAATATATGTGAAAAGCAAGTTTGATCTTTTTTGAGTCCGGGTTATATGAGCAAGGAGAAATTTTCATGTAGTGCTCATTTCGAGACCATTTTTTTTTTTCATACGAGGTAAACAGGCTGCATAGTCCTGGAAATTATCTGTGTGGGCGTTTTTAACAAATATTTAATAAATTATATTATATTCTTAATTAAGTACCGCGGTATATTATTTTTAGTTCAAGAAAACAGGGAATATTGCCAAACGTACAGAAAGTGACACATTTGATTAAAGGACAAGTCCACCCCAACAAAAACTTGATTTGAATAAAAAGAGAAAAATTCAACAAGCATAACACTGAAAATTTCATCAAAATCGGATGTAAAATAAAAAAGTTATGGCATTTTAAAGTTTCGCTTATTTTCAACAAAATAGTTATATGAACGAGCCAGTTACATCCAAATGAGAGAGTTGATGACATCACTCACTCACTATTTCTTTTGTATTGTATTATATGAAATATGAAATATTTTTATTTTCTCGACATTGTCATGTGAAATGAAGTTTCATTCCTCCCTGAACTCGTGGGATTCCATTATTTTAACATTTTGTGCTTCAGGCAAGGAGGTCCTAATCGTCAAATTCGTAAAAATTGAAATATTGTATAATTCAAACAATAAAAAACAAAAGAAATAGTGAGTGAGTGACATCATCGACTCTCTCATTTGGGTGTAACTGGCTCGTTCATATAACTATTTTGTTGAAAATAAGCGAAACTTTGAAATGTCATAACTTTCTTATTTTACATTCGATTTTGATGAAATTTTCAGCATTGTGCTTGTCTGATTTTTCTCTATTAATTCAAATCAACATTGTTCTGAGGTGAACTTGACCTTTAAAGAATATAGAGATACGGAATATCAAATAGAGTTTAAAATTAGGGGAAGCTGATGGGGTGCACTTAAGAAAATGGGAACAAATCAATGCATATACCTTTCTTAATACTATGGATGTGTTGGTTAATTGCTTCATTTTTGTTTTAGTTTTGTTTATTTGTTCAAATACAGATAGTTGTACCAGGGCAGAATGTATCGTGTATGGATACATGTGTAGATGGATGTGTTATTTGAGTTGTAAATCACGTCATCTACATTACAGAGTAGAGAAATTAACAAAAGAAGGAAAGAGTGAATATATAAGAATTTGAATGAAAAAGACTGACAGTAATGAAAAGGAAAAGAGATAGGGATTTAAATTCAAAAATTGTTTTATTTTCCGCTTTCAATTTCAAATTCATATTTACAATAGTATTATGATGAAGAATATACAAACATTGATAACATTACAACATTACCAATGATAAGGGATTGAGGGCTAACTGGAAATTAAGGGAGAAAAGTTAAGTTTTGAATGAAATATATGTGAAAAGCAAGTTTGATCTTTTTTGAGTCCGGGTTATATGAGCAAGGAGAAATTTTCATGTAGTGCTCATTTCGAGACCATTTTTTTTTTCATACGAGGTAAACAGGCTGCATAGTCCTGGAAATTATCTGTGTGGGCGTTTTTAACAAATATTTAATAAATTATATTATATTCTTAATTAAGTACCGCGGTATATTATTTTTAGTTCAAGAAAACAGGGAATATTGCCAAACGTACAGAAAGTGACACATTTGATTAAAGGACAAGTCCACCCCAACAAAAACTTGATTTGAATAAAAAGAGAAAAATTCAACAAGCATAACACTGAAAATTTCATCAAAATCGGATGTAAAATAAAAAAGTTATGGCATTTTAAAGTTTCGCTTATTTTCAACAAAATAGTTATATGAACGAGCCAGTTACATCCAAATGAGAGAGTTGATGACATCACTCACTCACTATTTCTTTTGTATTGTATTATATGAAATATGAAATATTTTTATTTTCTCGACATTGTCATGTGAAATGAAGTTTCATTCCTCCCTGAACTCGTGGGATTCCATTATTTTAACATTTTGTGCTTCAGGCAAGGAGGTCCTAATCGTCAAATTCGTAAAAATTGAAATATTGTATAATTCAAACAATAAAAAACAAAAGAAATAGTGAGTGAGTGACATCATCGACTCTCTCATTTGGGTGTAACTGGCTCGTTCATATAACTATTTTGTTGAAAATAAGCGAAACTTTGAAATGTCATAACTTTCTTATTTTACATTCGATTTTGATGAAATTTTCAGCATTGTGCTTGTCTGATTTTTCTCTATTAATTCAAATCAACATTGTTCTGAGGTGAACTTGACCTTTAAAGAATATAGAGATACGGAATATCAAATAGAGTTTAAAATTAGGGGAAGCTGATGGGGTGCACTTAAGAAAATGGGAACAAATCAATGCATATACCTTTCTTAATACTATGGATGTGTTGGTTAATTGCTTCATTTTTGTTTTAGTTTTGTTTATTTGTTCAAATACAGATAGTTGTACCAGGGCAGAATGTATCGTGTATGGATACATGTGTAGATGGATGTGTTATTTGAGTTGTAAATCACGTCATCTACATTACAGAGTAGAGAAATTAACAAAAGAAGGAAAGAGTGAATATATAAGAATTTGAATGAAAAAGACTGACAGTAATGAAAAGGAAAAGAGATAGGGATTTAAATTCAAAAATTGTTTTATTTTCCGCTTTCAATTTCAAATTCATATTTACAATAGTATTATGATGAAGAATATACAAACATTGATAACATTACAACATTACCAATGATAAGGGATTGAGGGCTAACTGGAAATTAAGGGAGAAAAGTTAAGTTTTGAATGAAATATATGTGAAAAGCAAGTTTGATCTTTTTTGAGTCCGGGTTATATGAGCAAGGAGAAATTTTCATGTAGTGCTCATTTCGAGACCATTTTTTTTTTTCATACGAGGTAAACAGGCTGCATAGTCCTGGAAATTATCTGTGTGGGCGTTTTTAACAAATATTTAATAAATTATATTATATTCTTAATTAAGTACCGCGGTATATTATTTTTAGTTCAAGAAAACAGGGAATATTGCCAAACGTACAGAAAGTGACACATTTGATTAAAGAATATAGAGATACGGAATATCAAATAGAGTTTAAAATTAGGGGAAGCTGATGGGGTGCACTTAAGAAAATGGGAACAAATCAATGCATACCTTTCTTAATACTATGGATGTGTTGGTTAATTGCTTCATTTTTGTTTTAGTTTTGTTTATTTGTTCAAATACAGATAGTTGTACCAGGGCAGAATGTATCGTGTATGGATACATGTGTAGATGGATGTGTGAGTTTTGTGGCGGGGAAGGGGGGGGGGTGGATAGGCGGCGGAAGCGGGGGGGGGTGGGGGGACAGGTCCCCCTAAAATTGAGGTGGGGGACGGTCCCCCCTAAATTTTTTGTTGATAACCTTTTTTTTTTTTTTTTGCTTGTCAATTTTGTTTCTGGTCCCCCCTAAAATTTTGGTTGATTGTAATTTTTTTTACCTGTGTCCATTACAAAATTTCAGGTGAACCCCCATAAATTGTGTGGCTTCCGCCGCCAGTGGGGGGGGGAGTTGTGGTGAGTTTTTAAGTGATCATGTGTGAGTGTCTGGGGAGAGAGGAGATCGAAGGGGGGGGGGGGCATGGGTGTAAGGTGAGTGTGTACGGCCCGCGGGGGGGGGGGGCGCTTCCATTGACGAGTGGATACCATGCCGACCATGGGGTCTCGAAAAGCACCCTAAACTCTTAATTTCCATATTCTGAAAATGCACCCCTTAACAAGTATTGGCGTGTGAAATCATACCCTTAACAAGTATTGGAAACAAAACGATACTCTTGGCAAGTATTCCCTGAAATGGACCCCTAAACAAGTATATTTTATTGTTATGTCACGGGCCCTTCGGTCGTCGGTTTTAATTACCTTTATTCAATTCAATTCAATTTCAATTTTATTTCAATCATAAAATCATAAAATATATACAAAGTAACATGCAACAATCGAGATTTAATCTAATGAATGAAATTGGAGACTAATATGAAAGTTTAAAAAACTTGTGAGTCATAGTCCCCCAAAACAGGGAAAAGAAACACATGTTACGATATAATATAAACACACACACACCATCACACACACACACACACCATCAAACGCATGATACATAGGTGCTTAAAATAGAGTTACAAGGGATAGGAAGAGACGAGCTGTCTCTTCAATAAGACCTTAAAAGATAACAATGTAGTGCATGACATAAAATTAGTAGGTAAATTGTTCCAAATATGGGGACCGTTGTGTCTAAGAGAGTTGAGTAAGGACTGAGACGAAACCTTTGGGTAATGGTATTTTATACATGAGCGGGTATTATGGGAATGGATAGATTTATTAAGAGTAAACATTTGACAAATTATTTTAGGTGCAATACTATTATTAACATTAAACATCATTATGGCAATTTGGAATGTATATATACCATAAATCGTAAGTGTTTGTAACCTAAAAAATAAAGGACACATCATTTGGTTTGGTACGACCCCACCTTCTACACCTCGCACAAATCGGACTCTAAACACGTAGTGTTGGGGCAAAAAGGACATCCATTATAAAACATGTTAATATTGTTTTATCTTCCCCGCAAATTTGACCCTAAACACGTAACTTTCCTAGCGAAATAGATACCCTTTTTTCATTATTTTTTGTGTTTTAACACCCTTATCACGTTACGTACGTAACGTGCCTTATCGTGAAAAAGACATCCTTTTTACGTTTTTTTTTTGGTCGCGCATGGTATCCACTCGTCAATGTAAGTGGCCCCCCCCCCCCGGGGTGTACGGACGTTTTAGGCTAATAATCCTCCTCTAACCTATAAAATAATCTTTTACAAAGTCTGTTTTTTTTATTTGTCCGATTGATTTTTTTTCTCTGTTTTCACATTGTTATGGAAAAGAAATTAGTGGGCAGTTAACTTCATTTTAAAGGTTTCACTTCGTAATTCCGAAGGTTCGTAATTCCGAAACACGTAAATTGCCTATACCTCGATGTTCGTTAATCCAAAAACGAAAAAGGGTTCGTTAATCCGAACATTTGTGGCATTATTTCGAAGGTTCGTAAGTCCGAAAACAAAACAGGGTTCGTTATTCCGAAGGTTCGATAATCCGAAAACGGAATAAGGTTCGATGTTCCGTAGGTTCGATAATCCGAAAACGGAATAAGGTTCGTTGTTCCGAAGGTTCGATAATCCGAAAACGAAATAAGGTTCGTTGTTCCGAAGGTTCGTTAATCCGAAAAGGAAATAAGGTTCGTTGTTCCGAAGGTTCGTTAATCCGAAAACAAAATAAGGTTCGTAGTTCCGAAGGTTCGTTAATCCGAAAACAAAATAAGGTTCTTCATTCCGAAGGTTCGTTACTCTGAAAAATGAAAACCGGGAAAGCAGAGGCAGAGGCTAGCGGGGGGGGGGGGGGGGGGGGGGGGGGGGGGAGAGAAACACCGTTGCTTTTCAATTGTTATGAGGATGGGAAGGCAAGGGCGGCCTTACGAATCATTCGTTTGGGGGGCAAAGCAAAAAATGAAACTCATACGTCAAAATTGGCACTTAGGTGATATTTTCACCTTGAGATTATCATCTGCAAGAGATTGACGGATTGACGAACCTTCGGAATTACGAACCTCATTCCGTTTTTCGGACTGACGAACCTTCGGAATTATGAACCTTATTTCGTTTTCGGACTGACGAACTTCTTCGGAATTATGAACCTTATTTCGTTTTCGGACTGACGAACTTCTTCGGAATTATGAACCTCATTTCGTTTTCAGACTAACGAACCTTCGGAATTACGAACCTTATTTCGTTTTCGGATTAGCGAACCTTCGGAATAACGAAGCTTCGGAATTACGAATGTATGCGATTTTAAACAATTCTGAAAATTTGTAATCTCACTGATATTGATATACTTATTTATTTATCATATGCCTGTAAACATCTTGATGTATATGAATTTTGATTGTAAACTTATTGATTTGAGAGAGGAAGAAAATAAGATATAAAAAAACAGATAATTTGAATTTTCGTACATAGATTTTGACAAATTAGTGTCATATAAAAGACAAATAAATTTCCTACAATTTGGTACTATTTTTATGGGATAATGCGGATAAGTATGTAATTTAGCTCAGTAGAAAACTGGATTTCATGTATTTTTCCCCAACTTAAATTTGAAATTTTTGGAAATACATGATTTTGCATAATTCTATATAAGAAAAAATGAGGCAATTGCCTTAAAATGTTCCAGAAAACTTTTTTGATATACTAGTACTATAATCATGTAAATGATATTGCTCTGTATCATTCTTTTTAACAAATTTATAAGGTATCAAACTTGAATACTCAAATTTCAGAATGTCGCTTTTGTGCATTTCCGTAGACAAAAATGCATGTAGGTATACTATGTAATAATGCATAGTTAAAAATTCAATGCAATTATTTACTATGTTTTAACCACTTGGAGAGTTAAAAGGGGAGTGAACTGTGTGTGGTCTCTCATTGACTGTGTGCTATTGTTCGCTCATTTTGGTTTACGTAGCAGACGATGCTAGCCTGCTAGTATATAGTATACTTACGCAGACCCTATCGTAAATCAAAATCAATTCTGGACTCGATATTTGCTTCCTCAAACTGTAGCTATATTATGAATATAAGTAGGCAAACTTAATAGTACAAGAACATTGTTACTTTCAACATTAAATGCGTTCATTAAGTGTGTTTGGACTGTATTAACTGTTTCAAATGAAATGGGTCTAGTAACGGAAACTAACATACGTTAGTCACGTGACGTTGTACACAGAAATATGCCATGTTCTGCCTGCTCGATCTCAAAGTTTGGGAGAAAAATGAGATGTAAGTATTATACTAATGCTGTCGAAGTCACCCCTGGCTATAGCATGTTGTATATTGCCTATTTATTGGAAAATCACTATTTTGGAGCCCCATTGAGGCAAATGGCATTCCTGCTTTACAGTACAGCCACTTTCTTGAAACCACTTAAAAGGAAATAGTATCTAGCTTTGTTCTACCAGATAAATAAAAAAAAAGTGGCACATCAAAGCCTACTCCTCGAGGGGGGGGGGGGAGGCTTCGAAGACACCCAACCCTTTTGCTGATATTATCATATTGCCAATTTATTCGAAAATTCACCATTTTGGACCAGATAATGAGGCAAAAAAGCGTTTGTGCTTTATAATATACCCCATTTTAGTGATTTGAGACTACTTAGTCTACGGAAATGCATACAAAAAGTGACATTTTTGAAATTTGTGTAGATAGATTTAGATTTAGATTTAGATTTATATTTTTTTTATTTCTGTTCAATTTTTTTTCAAAATATAATCAAAATAACAATACATATTCAATATAATCGATAATACAGACAAATCAATGAAATTTTGTAACGAATGTTGAACATAATTTAAACAAAACTAAAATTTGTTGCAGTAATTTTATCAATGAAGAGAAACAAGAAATGAACGGAGGGACTTGCCAAGAAAAGCAAAAGCTTGTAGAGAAGGCAAGCCCCTAAACTTAGTTTCAATACTAATTATAAACAAACTATATATACAACTCTATACATAAATCGAGACGGACACAGAAGACAAACTTAAAACGAGTAATCCACAAATATCAAAATAAAACGAATAAGCGACAACAAAAATAAGAGAAAGTAATTCAAATAATAATAATTACAGTGGTAACACACAAAAAAGTACCTACAAAATCATAATAGGGAGGGAAAAGTGGCAAAGGAGAGAAAGAGGGAAAAAGGGAGGTGCAAATAAAAAGTGCAAATGAAAAGAGGAACATGGCAGGTGCACAGGTCGTAATGTATTGTATCATGTTGTAGTGTTGGTTTTTTTTATAAGTAAAGTTTGACAAATTTATTGGTAGTTAAAGGTTAAGTTATTATGTAGTTTTAGTTTAGGTTATGTGTTAGCTTGACTTGTTGGTGTGGAGTATTGACAAATGAGCATCTTTTTAAGTTTGCGTTTAAAAATATTCAAGTTTGATACCTTATAAATTTGAAGAAAAAAACAGAGTTGTAAATTCATCCACATAATAATAGTATATCAATAAAGTTTTCTGGTACATTTTAAGGTAACTGCTTTATTTTACTTAGAATTATTTAAATCATGTACACTGTATTGGCAAAAAAAAATACAAAAATGCAGTTTTCTACTTGAAATCTCGACGAAATGACCTACTTATCAACTACACATAATTGTATGAAATGTATTTGTTTTTCACATAACACTACTTTTGTGGCAGTTGAATATTTACGTCAAAATGTATGTACGAAAATTCGAAATTTTCTGAAAATTTGGCGGCTATTTTGAAAAAAGCGCCCTCATAGGTTAATTTTCACGATACAGCCACGGCCTTCATATTCAGCGTAAAAAACTTGTCTAGAAGCACTATTTGAAAATTTCTCCTTCTCCAAGTCACACCTTGCTCAGTTATAACCCGGACTATATATAAATACATGTACAGGCCTAGTACATCAAGAAACAACTCATTTCACAACCGCTCCTGAAAGAAAGAAAGAAAATGCTAGTATAATCAACCATTAAAGGTCAAGTCCACCCCATAAAATGTAGATTTGAATAGAGACAAATCAAACTAGCATAACGCTGAAAATTTCATCAAAATTTGATGTAAAATAAGAAAGTTATGATATTTTAAAGTTTCGTTTATTTTTCACAAAACAGTGATATGCACAACTCAGTGACACGCAAATGAGACAGCCGATGATGTCCCTCGCTTACTATTTATTTTGTTCTTTATTGTTTAAATTATACAATATTTCACTTTTTACAGATTTAACAATAATGACCAACTTGACTGAACTATATAATATTAAACAATGCTAATTCCACATGTTCAATGATGAATTCATCTTTGTTTCACTTGAAAATGTGGAGAAAATTAAAATATTTCATATTTCACATAATAAAATACAAAAGAAATAGTGAGTGAGTGATGTCATCAGTCTCCTCATTCGCATACCGATTAGGATGTGCATATAACTGTAAAATTAAGCGAAAATTTAAAATGTCATAACTTCCTTATTTTACATGCGATTTTGATGAAACTTTTCACTGTTTGTCGGATTTTTCTCTTTTTATTGAAATCAAATTTTTGTTGGGGTGGACTTTTCCTTTAACATAGGCCTATTAAGTAATTTCATGCATTTTATATGGTATAAGATATGGGGCAGCTGCTCGTATATGACGTCTGAAATCAATAAATTAAAAGTTCAAGTCCGCCCCCGAAAAATGTTGATTTGAATCAATGGCTGGGGGGGGGGACTTCCATCCAGTGGCGTACGCAGGAATTTTTAAAGGAAGGGCCGGGGGGGGGGGGGGGTTCAAACGGAATAAAATGTTGACAACCAAAAAACAACCAAAAAACCAACAAGTTTTTTAAAGGAGGGGGGGGGGTGGGTATAAAAAACAATTAAGGGGTAGAACCCCCTAGTAACCCCCCCCCCTCCCCCTGCGTACGCCACTGCTTCCATCACGACGAGCGGATACGAGGCGCGACCATGGGGTTCGAAAAGCATGCACCCTAAACAATTAGGTAGGCCTATTTAGATATTCTGAAAATGCGCGGCCCCTTAAAGGAAACCATAGCCCAAGAAGAGAAGTAATCTTTTTGGAAAGAGTACAATAAGAGGAACAATTTAAAAAAAAGTTTCATCAAAATCGGTTATGAAATAAGCAAGTTATGGGAGTTTGAAAACTCTTGTTGTACTTTCTATGGGCATCCTCAAATTGGCAAACGTGCTTCAAAATGGCTGATTTTGTGGACAACTCTCCATTTGTTTTGTACACAAATTTTCAGATTTTCCTCATTATCTTTCAAATTGCATCTTGCCTCGATCCCTCAGAGCACAACATATGTCATGGGAAAATATAATCCACACCATATTAGTCAAGGTCAGGAGGAGATAATGTGAAATATGTCAAATAAAGGGAAAATCTGAAAATATGTGTACAAAACAAATGAAGAGTTGTCCACATAATCAGCCATTTTGAAGCACGTTTGCCAATTTGAGGATCCACATAGAAAGTACAACAAGACTTTTTAATCGTCCATAACTTGCTTATTTCATAACCGATTTTGATGAAACTTTTTTAAAATTGTTCCTCTCATTTTTTCTCTTTTCAATAAGATTACTTCTTTTCTTGGGTTTTGGTTTTCTTTAAGTGTGAAACCCTATCATTAACAAGACAGTATTGGAAACAGAATAGCATACCCTTGACAACTATTCCCTGAATTGACAGCGATATTTTAATTGTTATGTCATGGACGTGATCATGGACGTCGGCTGTCCATGCACCATTGGACTATGGGGCAAAAAGTACATCCTTAACCCTTTGCGTGCTGACCCGCGAATCCCGATACCTCTCCCTGCGGCGGAGCCGTTTTGGTACATTGCTGGTATTTGGATCTGTGGTGGTGTTTTCCCAATCAATTGCTAATTGCGCCAAACTGATGTATTTTCAGGATTTTTAGTAAATGTAAAAATGAAAGATCAGACATTTTTCTTTCTAGAAATACAGGTTTTGCCTCTCAAATCAACAGAATAGTTAAGAAATTTACGAGGAAAAAGTCGTGTTATTTTGTAAAATCTTCGCTTTTCCCCAAGTCAATAGGCACTGTGTACAAAAATTTGTAAGGGCAATCAGCACGCGCGGACAGGTCGGGTTCGATTAGTCTACAACTGTAGACCCACATCTGCAGTGTGTGATTCACAGCTGATTCAAGGAGTCTGCATAGCAGACTAGGTCTACTGGAGCTGCAGATGTGGCTTCGGTCGCCCTTTCAGGCTGGTTTGCTTCGCAAACCAGCTGCAGATCCCACTTCACGAGCCATTCAGAGTCTGCATAGCAGACTAGGTTCGATCGATACCGCTTTGTTGTCTGCTCTGGTGCTTTTTTTAATTGCCTATTGTCCCGCTACTCATGAATGGTCTCTTTACCTCCTTGTAGAGAGATCATTTGCAAAGTGTATAATTTCAACGGTTAGGGTGAAATCAAAGCATATCAAACACCTTTATTTTCCAGAATGAATAAAAAAGCGTGAATTTTCCCTTGCAAGTGCGATGATGATGATTTAACACCGCGCAACGAAAGTCCGAAACTATTTTGTGATTTTGGGGGGGGGGGGGGGGGCTTCAAGACGGTGGCCTCAACATTTCACTGAAAATCGTCTTTGGTATCTTCTTTTCATAAATAATGGTTTGGAATAAAACAAACAATTTTGTTCCTGAAGATTACATACCAATATTCGATATGTTTTCCGTTGCAATTTCAAAGAGTGAAGGGTGTAAATAAGACTCAAATTATATAGTGGATCTGAAATCATACCTCCCAACGCTCTCCTCGTCTCGTTCTACGTTTCATTTTTCTTTATCTTCTTTTTCCCTCTAAAATAACCATGCTACCGACTACTGTTTGTCACAATGAGAAAAAGTAAATTATTTTCATTTAATGAAATTGTAACATCTAAATTAAAAGTGTTTTATTATGTTCCTCCATTTTATTCATTTTTTTAACCGTTCTGGGGTTTTTCACAACCGAAAACAAAATTAATAAATAAATCATGAAAGATTTGTATCCCGTTTTGTCTCTGTCTTTTTAATCGTTCAACTAAAACAGTACAGAGGTGTTGGAGTCGGTAGGAGGCGACAATCCACCCTCCCCCCTTCAGGAAACGTATACAAAAACGCGATTTTTTTTTTATAAGAAGAAAACGTTATTGCCGTTTCTTAAGCGCCTGTATGTTTTGTCAATAAATGAGTAGACATTTACATTGTTTAAATGTTACTGTCGTAATATGAATAGCAGTATCCCTAAGAGCTTTTTGTACTGCTAAATACGAAAAGCAGTAGGTCATCCTGACGAAATCACTAATCTTCATTTTATTCAGGGCGTTGGCTATTTGTTCCCTGCTCTTTTTATAAGGGATTTGTTTGAGCGTCCGCCATGACTTTCTTTTGTTTGGGAGTGCCGAGATCAAGAACTAAAGCATTTTGGTCTTTGTTATATACCCTCGCAAATTTGACCGTAAACACGTAGCTTTCCGAGCAAAATATACACCTTTTTCAGTATTTTAATGTTTTTGACACCTTTAATAATGTTACGTATATACGTAACGTGCCAAAATGAGACCATACGCGTTTCTTTGGTCTTGCCTGGTATATATTTGTCAATGGAATCGGCCCACCCCGCGATCAACGGAGAAAGATGAAACAGGCATAACGCTGAAATTTATCAAAATTGGAGGTAAAATAAGAAAGTTATGACATTTTAAAGTTAAACAGTTATATGCACAACTCAGTGACTTGCAAATGAAAAAAGTCGATGATAGCCCTCACTATTTCTTTCGTTTTTTTTATTGTTTGAATTATACAATATTTCAAGTTTTTACAGATTTGACAGTAAGGACCAACTTGACTGAACCATAAAATGATAAAACAATTACCATAATACGTTCAGGGAGGAATGAAAATTTATTTCACTTTAAAATGAGGGGGAAATTGTGATATTTCATATTTCATACTAAATAGTGAGTGAGTGATTTCATCAGTCCCCTCATTTGCATACCGACCAGGATATGAAAATAACTGTTTTTTAAAGTCAAGCGAAACTTTAAAATGTCATAACTTTACTTTTTATTATTCTTGTGTATACTTTTACTGTGCAAGCACCACAGTGTTTTGATAAAAAGGGGGGGGGGGAGGGGGGCTCCATGCAAATCCACTTTGACCTAAGATTGTTGTCCAGACATTTATTTATTTATTTTTTTTAAATCATATTTTATTTCTTCCTCATATCACATGTAAAAATGAATATAACATGACATCATTAACATAATTGTTTCAAGTTTACGCATAAACCTTTTAACATAGTAAGAAAAGGAATATATATGAATTTCAAATTTAAACTTATAATAACGTAAGGGATTAATACAGAACAGAATCCAGGTACAACATAGCTGGGTCATTCCATGCCAATTCACCCAATGAATGTGCAATTTTGCACCCGACCCTCTCGGAATTCGTTGTAAATTGGTACTCATAAAATTCACCATGGCCCACGCACAAAACAAAAAAAAATAAGTCCAATTGGTCCGTCGGTACTCGCGCTACGGCCCGCCCTTTTCTCCTTGTTTTGACAAAAATGGGCGTGACCTTCAACTTTCAATGGCCACTGCGTCGTAACGTGTTGACCAATTTTCATGAAACTGGTACCATTTATTAGGAAATTCAGAGAGGAATCCAAAACATGCATCAAATAATGTATTGGAGAGATTTATAAGGTCGTGACCTTTGACCTTTACTTTGACCTTGAGTTTGACCCCTGGACAAATAATTTTTTAACTTGATTTTCGTTTATGTTAATTATTAGTATGATATTGACAAAATATGTTAAAATCAATGATGATATTTTATTTCTTCACCTTTTAAAACTCTTCCAAAGATACCATGAAATTTCACTCTAGTCCTACATACTGATATTCATGTTAGTAAAGTGTTTACCAGTTACATGATTTCTTCCAATCTTAAGTTACAGTATGCATGCAAATGAAAAGAAATTAAGCTCATCAGTTCACAAATGAAACATTAAACATTTATGCTCATGAATAGGTATCTGTTTAGGCATTTTGATGTTCAGCAATATATATCATATATAAATATATATTCTTGTTAGTAAATAGTCTTATACTCAACAATTTGATGATAAAAGTAAACACTTTACTAACAATAATATATATTTATGATATATATTGCTGAGCATAAAAATGCCTAAACAGATACCTATTCATGAGCATAAATGTTTAATGTTTCATTTGTGAACTGATGAGCTTAATTTCCTTTCATGTGTTTGCATACTGTAACTTAAGATGGGAAGAAATCATGTAACTGGTAAACACTTTTACTAACATGAATATTAGTATGTGGGACTAGAGTGAAATTTCATGGTATCTTTGGAAGAGTTTTAAAAGGTGAAGAAATAAAATATCATCATTGGTTTTAACATATTTTGTCAATATCATACAAATAATTAACATACACGAAAATCAAGTTAAAAAATTATTTGTCCGGGGGTCAAACTCAAGGTCAAAGTAAAGGTCAAAGGTCACGACCTTATAAATTGCTCCAATACATTATTTGATGCATGTTTTGGATTCCTCTCTGAATTTCCTAATAAATGGTACCAGTTTCATGAAAATTATTCAACACTTTACGACACAGTGGCCATTGAAAGTTGAAGGTCACGCCCATTTTTGTCAAAACAAGGAGAAAAGGGCGGGCCGTAGCGCAAGAACCGACGGACCAATTGGATTTATTTTTTTGTTTTGTGCTTGGGCCATGGTGAATTTTACGTGTACCAAATTACAACGAATTCTGAGACGGTCGGGTGCAACCACTGGGTGAATCCAGATGGAATGACCCAGCTGAAAAACGGAGATACACTTATAATCTGTTTATAAAACTCAAGTTATGCAACATTCTTTTTTTCTCCCTCGTTATACTCTTCAATCAAACTGATTAATGAGGAAGTTATATTAAAAAAAAAAAAAAAAAAAACATGCACACAACTTAAAAAAAAACCTTAGCTACGATTAACACCCCCCAACCCCCATAAACGACGAATAAAGAATAAGAAAAATAAAGGTAATAAAAAAAAAAAACCCTACTAAGTGGTTGAAGACTGTGAGGCTGATTCGTCAAAGTGCTCCCATTTTCTTAAATGAAATGCCAAAGTTCCCCTTGCGGTTGCAAGCCGTTTCTCTTCTTTTTTATCTTCAATTAATCTATCTCTAATTTCCTTTACATTTGGAGGTAACCCCTTTTCTCTACCATGGAAGATCATGAATTTTATCAAAATTATAATGTGGTTTAATAATTGTTCTGTTTTTACATTAGTTCCATTTATTCCAATATGAATTTGTTTCCAAGTTATTCTCTTAAGAAACGGTGAGTTTAATTTATCAGCACATTTCTCCCACAGTCTTTTAATTATATTACACTAAAAAAATACATGTTGATATGTTTCTTCTAAAATATTACAATATAGTAGTTATAGATGAGACCTCATACGAACTTGACCTTTGACCTGGTCATGATCTTTGACCTGGTCATGACCTTTGACCTGGTCATGACCTTTGACCCGGTCATGACCTTTGACCCGGTCATGACCTTTGACCCGGTCATGCACTTTGACCCGGTCATGACCTTTTACCCAGTCAGCCACGCCCTTTGACCACATGCCCTTTGACCCGGTCATCCACGACCTTTAGCCGGTCAGCCTTTGACCTTTAGCCCGGTCAGCCTTTGACCACACGACGCGATGGATTGACCCAGACTTCCGGTCAGCCATGACGTCACCATGAAATGGTATTACGACACAGTCATGCAACCACCGTGATGTCATCCCAGGGAATTACCCTTATTGCACCGTCGTTATTGCACCACCGTTGCGTCATCGCCGCGTATGGGTGACTTTCGGTCGACCTTATCACACGATGCAGCGACGTTGCACGGATATTTTTAGCATATGATACGATGCACAAAAAGACATCTATGCAGTATCCTATTTAAAAAGTTGTCTTTCTCCGCCGACCGGCGGATATGTCAAGTGCCTCGCATGACGTAACCAGCTACGCAAGCACCGTGATGTCATCCCCGGGAATTACCCTTATCGCGCCATATATATCGGTATTGCACCACCGTGGCGCAATCTTCATCGCCACGTATAGGATACGATGCGCAAAAAGATATATGATTTATATACAGTTAAAAAGTGAAAAGTTATCTTTCTCCGCCTACCAGCAGATATGTCAAGTGCCTCGCAGTTCACGAATCGATCACCCCATGCACGGCCAACGCGCGTCATTGAACTTGGGATATCCTATTCAAGGTGAAAACCGACTCTCTCTGCCTCTTCTTACAACAATAATTATTGGTAATCCAACATGTGATTATAATAGTGACATTTCAGACTCGACTCCTTCCAGACTTTTACCCATCAAAACTCTCTGACTTTTCCATACTGTTTTGTTCATACTTCCATACTTTTCATTTTAACTCACATGACCTGCCCGGCTTCCTGACTCGCAAAAGTATACTATATTAAAACCAGTAGATGACTCCTTTAAATCAACTTCATTCATCCGCAGTACAGATGGTGATAACATGAAACACTATATAGTCAAGGATGATTCTTTATTACTATCATCATTTATTCTATTCCATTTGATACAAAGGTAAAAATAATGTAAGTTATGTTCTCAAATTATGTTGCAACAACAAACTTATTGTTAACTGTTCATTGTTGATATTACAGTGAAGTTCTCGTTTTTTCATATTTTCGCTTAACTTAATGGATTGTAACACATGTATATGGATGGCATTAAAAAAATATCGGCTATGAACACAATGAAGTTCAACCTGTCATTTATGTTGACGGCGTTTTCTTGGATTATTATTATTTGACAAGCTGATGTTTGTGCCTTTAGTTGTAGGCTCCATCTTCACCCTCGGTTTCTTCTCCGCCATCATCATTATCGTCATCGTCACCTTGATACTGGAATAAACCATCGAATTGTGAACCATGCCTGGCTAACACTCTCTGTACGGCTTTCCGGAATTCCATGCCATTCTCTAATCTTTCCGTGAGATCGGACACAATTTCGTGATTGATGTCAGCGTCTTCGAGGTACACGTTCTGCTGCAAGAACTGAGAGTAAAGATCGAAAAAGATGCGTTTGACTGCCCACAGTAGTTTCACGTGAGCATTTGCTTTAGCGTCTTCTTCTTCCATTCCTTCTGAGATGTATTTCTGATATTTTTCGTCTCTCAAGTCCTTGGTGGCTGTCATGGCTTGCTCTAACCATCCTCGATAAGCGAGGTTGTCTTCAGTTTCTTCCATGTTTGCTGTCATTGACGATTCGTGTCCATCGCTTTCTGATACGCTCGTTTCGGAACCATCGTTGGATTCTTCAACTCTTTGCATTTGAGAGGATGGGTCGGAGTCTTCATCTTCACTCGTTTCTTCTCCAGTATCATGCTCGTTTTGTTCATGCCTCTGCATATCATACTTCCTACTAAAGGTTTTATCGCATCGTGAACAAGCATAACAGTTGGACATATCCAACGTATTCATGTTGACTCGATAATTATTTGTTGGGAAATGAAGAAAATTAACGTTTAACCTTGTAATAATAAGTAATCATGAAACGCGCGCGAAAGGACTTTGATTACTCACATAGTTTTACGGATTTTACGGATTCTTACGGATTTTTACGGATCCTTACGGATTCTTACGGATTCTTACGGATTTTTACGGATTCTTACGGATTCTTACGGATTCTTACGGATTTTTATGATTTCTTACGGATTCTTACGGATTCTTACGGATTCTTACGGATTTTTACGGATTCTTACGGATTCTTACGGATTCTTACAGATTTTTACGGATCCTTACGGATTCTTACGGATTCTTACGGAATTTTACGGATCCTTACGCATTCTTACGGATTCTTACTGATTTTTACGGATCCTTACGGATTTTTACTGATTTTTACGGATTCTTACTGATTTTTACGGATCCGATATTTACGGATTCTTTCCTTCGCCCTTTCTCTCGATATTTTAATAGTAAACTTCCTTATTTCCATTTTCATAAAATCCCACAATACTCTTTTATCTTTAATTTCAACTGACAATTTCTTCTTTAAAGTCTTTATTTTTTCTCTCATTTTCTGAACATAATCATTATCGCTTAAAAGACTATTATTGAATTTCCAATAAGATCTTTTATTGTTATTTTTTGACTGGGATCTTTTATGGAAAACTAGATTACCGGAGCATGGTCTGGGGCTATGGAGGGAACGATATCACAGTTGGATGTTATCTGTTCTAAGTTCTCTGATATGATCCAATAATCTAAGCGACTCTGCATAAATGGATTTAGCTGTTTATACGTATATTGTTTTTTGTCTTTATTTTTGTTTCTCCATATATCAATTAATAAAAAACTGTCCATAAACTCTTGTAATTTTTTACTGAATTTTGAATTTTTTTTTGATACATGTCCAAAATAATCTGAATTGGTGTCTCTTATAACATTAAAGTCACCGCCAAGTACAAGTGAACTTCCCTCTAAATTATTCCTTAATAATAATTGACCTAAATCACTTAAAAATTGTATTTGGTAATTTTCGTTATTTCCCGTGGGAAAATAAACACTTCCAAGTAGCAATTTCTGACCTTGTATCTTACATTTAATTAAAACATATCTACCATTTTCGTCTACCCAGGTATTACAAATATCAATGTCTATCCTACTGCCTATTAACACAAGAACTCCTCTTCCATGGTGCGTACCATGGCTAAAGATACATTTCCCACCCCACTCTGATTGCCATTTTTCCTCAATATCTGGCGAACTATATGTTTCTTGTAAGCATGCTATGTCAACAGATTTCGTCTTACATCAACTAAATATTTTCCCTCGTTTTGTTTTATCTCGTATTCCTTTTACATTAAGTGTGAGGAAATGGCATGAAAATACATTTAATACATTATCCACCATCCTAAAATAAATCAACATCACAGACCTTCAACCAAGGGGGGAGCAAAAAAAAAAAAAAAAAAAAAAAAAAAAAAAAAAAAAAAACGAAGAAGAAAAAAAAATAAAAACGCGAAAACTGTCTACTGCAGAAAGTGACTTCCTGAGTGACAGCTAACTGGACCTTGCAAGAGAACCAAATCCCGCCCACATTTCACCATTCTTAATAGGGTTTGAAATATATCCCGATTTCTAATTAACAAGGTTCTATGATTACACATACATGCATATACACATAGAAAAAAAATACAGTGCTCAAGCTATATCGTTCCGCATTGTTACACATATTTCGTACAAGTAACCATGAACAAACATTACTGTAAACAAAGGTAACCATGAGTTCGTACGTCAAACCACTTAAACCCATGAATATGTGCTATACATAAAAGTAATAATAGAATTTTGATAATTTTTAGAATGAACTATAGCTCGTCATCATTAAGATATCTCTATTTCTAAATCAACAAGCTTGTTGTGATAATATGAACAAGATATAGAGCCAAGTATGTTGTACAATAGTTTCCAAACTAGATTCAGTACATAAACATCTTTTTTCCTTGATATCCTGAGTCTGAAATACAAAAAAAATAACACCAAGGATTGAATACCAGCCATGTTCGAACGAAAGCGACTGGAGGGCAAGGTGGTGGAGGGGGTGGTGGTGCTATGTAACCACCCCCACCCCTCCACGCCCCTTGCCCGTGTCGTGCGAAAACAGCTGACAACACACAATCAGGAGGGAGACTTGGTCCAAATAGCTAGAGCCTGTTTAGGCATTGACGGTCTCCCTCAATAATTAAACACTCCTATCACATAGGCCAGTTTTATGTACCATGAAAGAGTATCCCAATATATATAGGCTATTGATAAACATTAATTACCATGTGAAAGCTGCTAAGCTTTTTAGGACTAGGCCACAATCTTAAGTGTCAGTACTCAACAAAATGCAGTTCATTCAGATTGAAAAAAAAAAAACAGTTGTCAAAAAGATTTTTGACTACAAATAGGAACTTGTTCTTGAGCAAAACTCTTATACCATGGTCACACCCGCTCCACGGCGGCCGCACGGCGAGTCGAAAACAGCCGCTTTAACATTTTTGTACCAGCTAAATATAGGTGGTTTGAATAAAATGAATAAAACGGCCGGTCCCGACCCGCCGCACGGCCGCCGCAGAGCAAATGCGATCATGGTATTAACCTTCAGAAACACACCTGGAACCACAACATTCCGTCCGTCTATAGAAAAGGGAAAAAAAATCTCCTTTCACATCTAAACTGACTTACAATTATAATGACCACTTAGCATGAGTACTAAGAAAAAAAATCGCTATGCTTTAGCAATTACATTGTTTAGTTTCATAGAATTCCGGATTACAAACAAAATCGTTTGAGTTTCGATATCAATATAAAGACCCTTGCAATCAATGGATCTGTTTGTCAAACTGTTCATTTTCTCTGCTTTGTTGACAGTACATTCTTTTAAACCATATTCCTAACAATTTAAATTTCAAGACTGATTGGTAAGTAATAATCAGGAGGCAGTTTGGGACCAAACAGAATCGTATAATTGATGTGCATTAATCAGTCATCAGCCACTCCCTTCAACCATCAGGCCAATTACCATGAAAAGAGAAAATATTCACAGAACATCTTATCTGAATTCAAACCGGTCCATTGTTTGACAATTCTAAAATCCAAATTTTATCAAAGAACTTTCTTATGTATGTTAAAGTTTGTCAGAAAGTCAGTTGACCTTTACATTCATTACATTCATTAGAGGGCAAATTAACATTTGCGTCTAAATGAATGTCAGATACCTATTGATAAAACGAATTAAACACCGTGAAAAAGCTACAGTGCATTCTTTAAACAATGTTGTTATTCCTAACAATTTGAAAATAAACTTACGACTGATCGGTCAGAAATAATCAGAAGGCAGACTTGGTCCAAACAGACTCCTATAATTGAAGTGCATTCATGCAGTTAACAACCACACCCTTCAACCATCAGGTCAATTGTCCAAAAAAAAAAAAAAAAAAAAAAAAATTCCCTGAATTTTTTTTATCTGAATTCCCAGGCAGATCGATCTGTTGTTTATTTTACAATCCTAAAATTTTGATTTTGAATTACATCAAAGGGACTTTTTTTTTAAAAAACATGATAAACATTGTTAGAAAGTCAGTTGACTTTTTTTTTAAAGGCAATTGACCCTTGAGTCTCGAAGGACAGATACATAATGAATTAATTACTGTGAGAAGACTACCAAGCTCTTTGACGACACAAGCGAAATGTAATATATTCAAAATGTTCCGTACCCTACAATAATGCAAGTGAAGATTGAAAAGTAGTTGTCCAACTTTGCATGAGTACGACATAAGAAATATCTATGCATTAGTAATTACATTGTTTCTATCTTCATTCAGGATTACACACGACGAAATCGTTTGAATTCGATATCAATATACAGACCCTTGTCATCAATGAATCTGTCTTTTTTTTCTTTTGTCAGTACATTCTTTTAAACAATATGCCTAACAATTTAAATTTCAAGACTGAATGGTCAGAAATGATCAGGAGGCAGTTTTGGACCAAATAGACTCGTACAGTTGATGTGCATTCATCTAGTGCATTTTTTTTAAACAATGGTGTTATTCCCAACAATCTGAAAATAATCTTAAAACTGATTGGTCAGAAATAATCAGAAGGCAGTCTTGGTTCAAAACAGACCCATATTATTAAAGTGCATTCATCAGTTAACAACCTTACCATTCAACCATCAGTCCAATTGTCATAAAAAAAAGAGAAAGTATTCCCTCAAAATTTAATGACTTCCCAGGAAAGAATTTGTTTACCGAAGTTTGGTATGGGAAATCGTGTACTGATTGCTAGCTGCTAAAAACCAGTGAAATGGTTTCGTTCATGCGTGGATTGTCAACCTTTCAATGTCTGCTTTACTGACCTAATGAAGCATTAAGCACTATATGCAACCGATATAAATCAAACTTTTCGCACATAGCCGTCAGTTCGAGTTAGTGATCTGTATAAGGGCGGAGAATCATACTATACCAGATTTTTTGCCGCTCACTGAGAGGAAGATTCATATCAAGATGAGTTCTATTTTTATCGACGAAGGAGCAGTTCGAGATGGATACGGGAACGTCAGGAAAGATAACACCGAAGAGAATTGGTAAGAGGTATACGAGTCAAGTTTCTGCTTTTGAAGGTACTGCGTGTGGAGCTCTGCACCCTCGCATTTTTTTGTGACTGAGTGGGCGTGTCCTCGGTCGGTTCGAAACAACGAATCGTTCTAATAGTTTCTCCAATGTCCGAATTCATTAGTTTTATTGGTGCAAACGGTGTGATATCACTGGATAATATCAAAAATTGTGATTACACTTTGGGTGACGATAGGCATATTTTCACTGTTTTAGGGCCAATGGCCGTATGCAGAATTGTTTTGCAGGGGGGGGGGGGGGTGGGGTGTTACACCCACAAATGCAATAACTCCCACAAATTCATGTAACAACTTATCCACACATGTAATAACGCCCATAAATGTAATATTTTCACTCACAAATGTAATAACGTACTTCACCAACAAATGTATGACTTACCCACAAATGTAATAAATTTGAAGGGATATTTCGATGAATTTGTTCTAAACCAAAAGCCTGTGTAATCATGCATCGATATGGGGCAAAGGCACACTCGGTATTTAAAACCTTTAACGAAGCTTTCAAACAAAGCTAGACCCCATCATCTTATCAATTTTGAATAACATGGAAATATAGTATAGTCTTCCCCTAGACACTGTTTTTAAATAACAAATAATGAGAAAAAAAATCAGAACCTGTAATATAGTATAACACAAAGGTTTAGAGCATTATCTTTATTCAAGATCTATGCATTTTAAAAATTGGAAGAGAAAACAAATCTTCAAAACTGATATCCTATCATATGAACCCGTTTATTTAAAAAATTGAAAAATTAAGGGATAAAAAAAGAACTTCAAAGCTAAGACCAATCTTCAAAATTTAGAAACCAGTAGAAAATATGCTTGGGTTTACAGCGATGTCATCAACCCACACTCAGTTCATTAAATATACAAAACAGGTCCTACACAAAACATTAAAACTAAGGCCAAAAGCATTAATGCATGGGTACAGCAAGCATTAAAACAGACCCGCGGTTATACAAAAAAACCCAAACAATAAAAAATCTTCCAAACGAATACCCCATAATTTTATTCCTGTAGAATAAAATGGCATTTTATTGTAGACTTTCCTCCAGACCCGGCTATTTCAAAATTAAACAAGGCAAAAGAAATTTTGTGTCTCGCCCACTTATGAAAATGACCAGAAATATCGTGATTTGCGAGGGCACGCAAGATAATTATATTGAAACTTCATTGTGAAATGACTGGGATGGAATAACACTTGTCATAAGAGCCTTGCAAGTAAAATTTAATGTTGACCTGAAAATGACTTTTGACCTTACCATGTGACCTCTGACTGCAGCATAACATGCACGTCCCCCAAGTCCATCTACAATCCAAGTTTGGTTGAAAAGCGACTTACAGTTGCGGAGTTAGGTGTCATAAGAGAGTCTTGCATGTAAACTTTAACGTTAACCTGAAAATTACCTTTGACCTTACCATGTGACCTCTGACTGCAGCATAACATGCAGGTCCCCAAGTCCACCTACCATCCAAGTTTGGTTGAAAAGCGACTTACGGTTGCGGAGTTAGGCGTCATAAGAGAGTCTTGCATGTAAACTTTGACGTTGACCTGAAAATGACCTTTGACCTTACCATGTGACCTCTGACTGCAGCATATCATGCAGGTCCCCCAAGTCCATCTACAATCCAAGTTTGGTTGAAAAGCGACTTACGGTTGTGGAGTTAGGTGTCATAAGAGAGTCTTGCATGTAAACTTTAACGTTGACCTTACCATGTGACCTCTGACTGCAGCATAACATGCACGTCCCCCAAGTCCACCTACCATCCAAGTTTGGTTGAAAAGCGACTTATGGTTGCGGAGTTAGGTGTCATAGGAGTCTTGCATGTAAACTTTAACGTTGACCTGAAAATGACCTTTGACCTTACCATGTGACCCCTGACTGCAGCATGACATGCAGGTCCCCCAAGTCCATCTACCATCCAAGTTTGGTTGAAAATCGACTTATGGTTGTGGAGTTATGTGTCATTAGGTTTGTGACGGACGGACGACGGACGACATTTGGATCCCTAAGTCTCGCCTTCACCTCCGGTGGGCGAGACAAAAAGCAATGAAATCCAAACAAAAAATCAAAGCTAAGATCTAACATTTCTCCAGACTAGGACCATGTATAATAAAAAAATTCCCAGGCAGATCGATCTGTTGTTTATTTTACAATCCTAAAATTTTGATTTTGAATTACATCAAAGGGACTTTTTTTTTAAAAAACATGATAAACATTGTTAGAAAGTCAGTTGACTTTTTTTTTAAAGGCAATTGACCCTTGAGTCTCGAAGGACAGATACATAATGAATTAATTACTGTGAGAAGACTACCAAGCTCTTTGACGACACAAGCGAAATGTAATATATTCAAAATGTTCCGTACCCTACAATAATGCAAGTGAAGATTGAAAAGTAGTTGTCCAACTTTGCATGAGTACGACATAAGAAATATCTATGCATTAGTAATTACATTGTTTCTATCTTCATTCAGGATTACACACGACGAAATCGTTTGAATTCGATATCAATATACAGACCCTTGTCATCAATGAATCTGTCTTTTTTTTCTTTTGTCAGTACATTCTTTTAAACAATATGCCTAACAATTTAAATTTCAAGACTGAATGGTCAGAAATGATCAGGAGGCAGTTTTGGACCAAATAGACTCGTACAGTTGATGTGCATTCATCTAGTGCATTTTTTTTAAACAATGGTGTTATTCCCAACAATCTGAAAATAATCTTAAAACTGATTGGTCAGAAATAATCAGAAGGCAGTCTTGGTTCAAAACAGACCCATATTGTGACGAAATGTCACTTTGAGCTAGGTAAAAACCCGCAATGCAGCTTTAAGGTAAAGAGCCCTCTCGCGGGAAGAGAGGGACAGGCAAAATTCTCTCCAGTTTAACTGTTTCACTCCCAGGCCGACCAACACCTACACGCAGTAGCACTGATTGACCATTACCCAGGAGTGGAATAGGCTTAAACTACCTTTTTATAAATGACCAAAATCTCCAGACAATGGAAGCTTGTGAAAACCTAGCACTAACCCATCCAATACCGCACAGCCCTACTTCCAGCTCCACTCCAGTAGTTAAGACAAAGTTCGAGAGGTATTGACTTAAGCGATTAATTGTAACTCTTAGGAGTAGAGAACAAGGGAGGCTATGATCGAGGCCAGATATAGTTACCCTGGTCGGGCTATTTCCAGCCCCTGTGTTTAGAGTGGGGAGAAATAGCTGAATTTTAAGTACAGCTCCCTATGGGTAAAACTATCTTCCGGGGTTTACAATGCTTAATGAGCAGAAGTAATGCTTATGTAACTCTCCCAGAGTCTATGCTTGAGTGGTATAGAAGGGCTCGCTCGAAGGGTATAAATAGGGAGGATTTTTCGGGTAAAAGGGAGGCACTTCCAGAGCAGACTCGAGCAGGCAACTTCCGTACCACCAAGCATCTAAATTTCAGTCGTGAGACTGGGGGGCCAGGCATCAACACCAATGTAGGTTACCATCTACATCCACCTTGGGTTGGGTGGGGGGCAGAAGGCTGGTATACAGCGCCTATGGGTGGGCGGTGGTGCACAGTTACTAATGGGTAGCCTAGTAAATGCTCGAGCTAGCTTGCTCACACGAACAGCATCCATGTACTGGCTGTGCATCCCCAATTACTCTATGGGGTTTACATACTAGGCCACATCACGTTAGGTTAGTGGGGGATTCATAGGGCTTGTTACATCCTTGGGTTACATAATAATACATGGGTCGAGGAACTACCTCGGGACTGCCTAGTACGTGTATTACACGAACAGCGTCCTAGCCTCCCCTACGTATGTTATGTTCATCTCACTGCCATGGCTGTTGGCATAGCCATACCAAAACAAGGGGGATTCATAGGGCTTGTTACATCCTTGGTATGGGGTTACATAATAATACATGGGTCGAGGAACTACCACGGGGCTGCCTAGTATGTGTATTACACGAACAGCGTCCTAGCCTCCCCTACGTATATTATGGTCATCTCATTGCCATGGCTGTTTGCATAGCCATACCAAAACAAGGGGTATCCATTGTTAGTATGGGGTTACTAGTGTACACTAAAGCACTGCCCATGGGTTTACATAGGAGAAGAGTTTAATAGGGTTAGGCAAATTGTTACATAAACTTGTTGGGGTTCCCCCATCCACTGTTTACACAGGGACTTAATCATTAGGGTAGGAAAGACTCAGGCATGTGGGCAGTTAGGCTGACAGGCGCAGTTGGGAAAGCAAGGGACAGCTTACTTTAATACATGGTACATTAATGATGTACTCATATACCTGTTCCAACCCCCTTCCTCGCAATGTTTGCCAAGCCAGCCCCACAGTGCAATGAGAAGGGATTAAGCAGATAGATTAGGGACCGTTATATACTGTTATGGGTCAAGGGATATATATATTCCAAAACATTGATGCCTGCGCCGACCCAAGTTCTCATATGCTTGTTCTATTATTGTATTTATCATGTTCACTTTTATATGGCCATGTATAATGCATTGGTATTGGCCTTCACTGTGTATACACTGCATCAGTATGATTGGTTGGAAGTAGTATCAATAAAATGGGAGCTATAGAGCCCATATAGTTGCACTGCAAGATTATGCTCTCCGTGTCGTCATTGGTTTAGCACCTATGTCATACACAATGCGTGGATCTCAGCCCCACTGTTGCTTTGTGGACCGCTCGCTACCAAGAGAGGGATTGATCGGAGGAGAAGCGCCCCGTACCCCATTTCCCCAGTACTACCCATACCCCCTCGAACCATATTTGATATAAAAGAGAGAGAAGGATTGGAAAGCCCCTGTGAACCACACCCCCCTCTATTTTCGCCACACTGGGGGCAGCGGTGGGATTGAAGAGCCCCCGTGAAGCACATCTCTTCCCCCCTTCCCTCCATTTGCGCCACACTGGTGGCAGCGGTGGGATTGAAGAGCCCCCGTGAAGCACATCTCCTCCCCCCTCCTCTCCATTTTCGCCACACTGGTGGCAGCGGTGGGATGAGATCAATTGACTGTTGTTAACTGGCATTGGAGAGTTAGCTGATTGCAGTGTCAGACTGGTTGCTGGAATCCGCTGCATAGACATGGAAAACGCGAGCTGAGTGGATGCAGTTACACTACAACATGTATGCTTGATTGGCTGATAGTACAGCAGGCGTGGCAGTGAATGGACCGCCAACAAGGAGGGCTGAGCTACGGGAAGGCAGCTAGGGGAAATGGCTGCTGAGAGGGAGCAGGCAGTGAGCTGAGTCGGCGGTAGTACAACCCACGTGCATCAATGCAGAGCTACATGTATATAGCAGTACCTAACACAACAGGTACTGTCCACTACATTCAACAGGCAGCAATACAGCTATAGCAGTACCTAACACAACAGGTACTGTCCACTACAATCAATGGGCAGTAGTACAGCTAACAGTACCTAACACATCAGGTACTGACCACTACAATCCACAGGCAGCAGTGCATCTAACAGTACCTAACACAACAGGTACTGACCACTACAATCAACGGGCAGCAGTACACCTAGCAGTACCTAACACATCAGGTACTGTCCACTACAATCAACGGGCAGCAGTACACCTAGCAGTACCTAACACATCAGGTACTGACCACTACAATCAACGGGAATCAGTGCAGCTAGCAGTACCTAACACATCAGGTACTGACCACTACAATCAACGGGCAGCAGTACACCTAGCAGTACCTAACACAACAGGTACTGACCACTACAACCAACGGGAATCAGTGCAGCTAGCAGTACCTAACACATCAGGTACTGACCGCTACAATCAACGGGCAGCAGTACATCTAGCAGTACCTGACACAACAGGTACTGACCACTACAATCAACGGGTAGCAGTGCAGCTAGCAGTACCTAACACATCAGGTACTGACCGCTACAATCAACGGGCAGCAGTACAGCTAGCAGTACCTAACACAACGGCTAGGTACTGTCCACTACAATCAACAGGCAGCAGTGCATCTAGCAGTGCCTATAACACATCACTACAATCCACGAGCTACGCAATCACTTGCAGTATCGACTATACAGCAGGTACTGACCACTACAATCAACAGGTAGCAGTGCAGCTAGCAGTACCTAACACAGCAGGTACTGACCGCTACAATCCACGAGCTACGCAATCACTTGCAGTATCCAATATACAGCAGGTACCAGAGTCAGGGAGACAGCAGGGCTGTGACGGCATGCAGAGCATAGCCAGGAGACAGCAGAGCTGTGACAGCAGAGCAGAGCCAGGTAGACAGCAGGGCTGTGACGGCAGAGCAGAGCCAGGGAGACAGCAGGGCTGTGACGGCAGAGCAGAGCCAGGGAGACAGCAGGGCTGTGGCGGCAGAGCAGAGCCAGGTAGACAGCAGGGCTGTGACGGCATGCAGAGCCAGGGAGATAGCAGGGCTGTGATGGCATAGCAGAGCCAGTGAGACAGCAGGGCTGTGACGGCAGAGCAGAGCCAGGGGGACAGCAGGGCTGTGATGGCATAGCAGAGCCAGTGAGACAGCAGGGCTGTGACGGCAGAGCAGAGCCAGGGAGACAGCAGGGCTGTGACGGCAGAGCAGAGCCAGGTAGACAGCAGGGCTGTGACGGCAGAGCAGAGCCAGGTAGACAGCAGGGCTGTGACGGCAGAGCAGAGCCAGGAGACAGCAGGGTTGTGACGGCATGCAGAGCCAGGGAGACAGCAGGGCTGTGACGGCAGAGCAGAGCCAGGGAGACAGCAGGGCTGTGACGGCAGAGCAGAGCCAGTGAGACAGCAGGGCTGTGACGGCATGCAGAGCCAGGGAGACAGCAGGGCTGTGACGGCAGAGCCAGGAGACAGCAGGGCTGTGACGGCATGCAGAGCCAGGGAGACAGCAGGGCTGTGAAGGCAGAGCAGAGCCAGGGAGACAGCAGGGCTGTGACGGCAGAGCAGAGCCAGGGAGACAGCAGGGCTATGAAGGCAGAGCAGAGCCGGGGAGACAGCAGGGCTGTGAAGGCGGAGCATGGCTAGTGAGACAGCAAGACAGAGATGGCATGGCAGAGCCGCTTAGACCGAAATGCTAAGGTCGCAGAGCGAAAGTCGGGAGACACCCGTGATGAGACTTGGAGAAGCAGAGTGGTGGAAAAGCAGTGTCATTATGGTATAAACAAAACAAAAACCCGTCGCTATATGCAAGGGGATGGAGTGGTGAAAAGAAACTGAACAATCGGCCTTTAAGTTGACCGCTGTTATGGGCACATTGACAGGGCTAGAGCACTTGAAATTCTGTACCTGCTATTAGTGGGGATACAGTGCAGTTCTGTGTGCCTATGATTTGTGTGATACTTGGTAGCGGAGATTAAGTTATGTGTATGAGATTCACCGGAAATAGTTATATGGACTCTACTTCATATACAACTGACTGTTATATGCAAATGATATTCGTTGGACCTTCTGTCGCTACAACCACGGTGAGACGTAAGCAAACAGTGATAACGTGGATCAGTGGAGGAGCTGAATCACAATTGATTTGTGTATCAATCCCAACGATTGGCAGGACGTTCACACATAGCCTATAACATAAACTCTACATTCTTGAATGGAGAAGGGCATTTGGACTATGACATCCAAGTTCAATCAAATCATTTAGTGAACGCTGGAATCATGGGCAGGAGGCCGCAGTAAAACGTTTTTTTCGCGGAATGTCAACTTTATTTGCCAGGGCGGACAGTGATAATTGTTATGGATTGAGTAAGCATCATATTCATACGAGATGAATGACACACATCAGGCAGTCACCAGTACGGTTTGTAAGGTGGAAGCAGACTGAGGCAGATGAACTGGTTGGAAAATGCTGGTCAATGGAATGAACCATCTTGCAGCCCATGTTAATCACCTTTTTGTGTTACGGAGAAAAGGAATGTTTCGACAAGGTTCTGTGTTGAATTTTGGAAAATCGATGACGTCGCATTAAACGATGCCTATCCAATCACACGGACTGGCAACACCAAAGAACTGTTAGGAGAAGCAAATGGTTCCGCAGTTTGGACCTGGATAGATGCTACGCAGGGAACTGGATGAGGACAATGAGGACACGAGGAACCGAGAGCAGCCCTTTCTACTAGAATGGACCAAGGGAAGGAGAAATATGGGTTGTGTAATGCCCCATCGATAATGATCTGAACAATGACTGGAAAGACATTGGGCATGATGATTGGCCTCTCTTTAAATGAAAGACGCAGGATTAAGAGACTGAATAGACTTTGAACCCTGATTTCTATAAGAGCAGTAGATTTGATTTTAGTGGGTCATGACTATATCAAAAGCGAAGGACTGTATACCTTGATGACTACGTCTAATGCTTTGGCATTGATAGGTATGGTTCATTATTTTTGTTGATAAAACGTAGGTTCTATTGTATCCTTATTCTCTTTTCTCTTTTCCTTGCCATTTCTTCTCGGCACTTCAAATCTGTCACGCTACTCAGCGTAGTACTATCCTACTACTCTCCACTACTTGCATTAACGAATTTCCATACCTTATTCTTTTTAACAAACTTTCCTACCCTCCTATAATACCTCTGCAGACTACCTAGAAGCAGACTATTCTCCCTTCTTTTCTCACAACCTTCTTGTCACTCATCTTTGTCACTGCATTCTACTATCTATTCTCCTTGTCCTTAGCAGGACACGGCTTGAGTTATGTACGTCAATATAGTTCGGTACGTCAATAAACGATGGTTTAGAGTTAATACAGTAAGTGTCAGACTGTAAGGTTATAACTTTCTTTGTATGAAGTGTGTTTTCTGTAGGAAGGTGGAAGAGAATATTAGAACGTAGGTAGATTTTTGTTAAATAGTTGAATAGTCAAGGATCGGGTTGTAAGGCAAATTGGTAGGTGGTAGGTATACTCTCGTTATGCATAGTTATTACATAGATTGTGTGTTTATGGTGTCACGGTAGGCTTAGGGATTTAGAGAGCTAAATAGTCTATAATCTTCTAGTACGAACTTGATTTGGTTGCGTAGGTATAAGTTATTATTATATTTTAGTAAGGCATTGGTTTCGTAGAGATACAGTAAGATCCCGGGTGCTTAATGCAACTTTGGTGTGCTCAAAACGGATAGGATATTCACTCAAATATGTGTGTTACTATAAGGGATATGGTAGAACACTAGAGGGTGGATGCTCAGTTGTTTTGTTTTGTATTGTGACTTAGCCGATTAGAGGGGTATAGCATTGTTTAGGAACCCCAAGTAGATGTAAGTAGAGCAAGAAGTTAGATGGAAGTAGATAGTTATGTAGGTCTTTTTTGCACTTTGGTAGGACGGTATTAGTCAATGTGTTGATGGAATGGAAAATATTTTGCCAGACCAAAGTAATTTCCTCGATCCAGGAGTATCGAGCTGGGGAGGGGGCTGTGTGACGAAATGTCACTTTGAGCTAGGTAAAAACCCGCAATGCAGCTTTAAGGTAAAGAGCCCTCTCGCGGGAAGAGAGGGACAGGCAAAATTCTCTCCAGTTTAACTGTTTCACTCCCAGGCCGACCAACACCTACACGCAGTAGCACTGATTGACCATTACCCAGGAGTGGAATAGGCTTAAACTACCTTTTTATAAATGACCAAAATCTCCAGACAATGGAAGCTTGTGAAAACCTAGCACTAACCCATCCAATACCGCACAGCCCTACTTCCAGCTCCACTCCAGTAGTTAAGACAAAGTTCGAGAGGTATTGACTTAAGCGATTAATTGTAACTCTTAGGAGTAGAGAACAAGGGAGGCTATGATCGAGGCCAGATATAGTTACCCTGGTCGGGCTATTTCCAGCCCCTGTGTTTAGAGTGGGGAGAAATAGCTGAATTTTAAGTACAGCTCCCTATGGGTAAAACTATCTTCCGGGGTTTACAATGCTTAATGAGCAGAAGTAATGCTTATGTAACTCTCCCAGAGTCTATGCTTGAGTGGTATAGAAGGGCTCGCTCGAAGGGTATAAATAGGGAGGATTTTTCGGGTAAAAGGGAGGCACTTCCAGAGCAGACTCGAGCAGGCAACTTCCGTACCACCAAGCATCTAAATTTCAGTCGTGAGACTGGGGGGCCAGGCATCAACACCAATGTAGGTTACCATCTACATCCACCTTGGGTTGGGTGGGGGGCAGAAGGCTGGTATACAGCGCCTATGGGTGGGCGGTGGTGCACAGTTACTAATGGGTAGCCTAGTAAATGCTCGAGCTAGCTTGCTCACACGAACAGCATCCATGTACTGGCTGTGCATCCCCAATTACTCTATGGGGTTTACATACTAGGCCACATCACGTTAGGTTAGTGGGGGATTCATAGGGCTTGTTACATCCTTGGGTTACATAATAATACATGGGTCGAGGAACTACCTCGGGACTGCCTAGTACGTGTATTACACGAACAGCGTCCTAGCCTCCCCTACGTATGTTATGTTCATCTCACTGCCATGGCTGTTGGCATAGCCATACCAAAACAAGGGGGATTCATAGGGCTTGTTACATCCTTGGTATGGGGTTACATAATAATACATGGGTCGAGGAACTACCACGGGGCTGCCTAGTATGTGTATTACACGAACAGCGTCCTAGCCTCCCCTACGTATATTATGGTCATCTCATTGCCATGGCTGTTTGCATAGCCATACCAAAAACAAGGGGTATCCATTGTTAGTATGGGGTTACTAGTGTACACTAAAGCACTGCCCATGGGTTTACATAGGAGAAGAGTTTAATAGGGTTAGGCAAATTGTTACATAAACTTGTTGGGGTTCCCCCATCCACTGTTTACACAGGGACTTAATCATTAGGGTAGGAAAGACTCAGGCATGTGGGCAGTTAGGCTGACAGGCGCAGTTGGGAAAGCAAGGGACAGCTTACTTTAATACATGGTACATTAATGATGTACTCATATACCTGTTCCAACCCCCTTCCTCGCAATGTTTGCCAAGCCAGCCCCACAGTGCAATGAGAAGGGATTAAGCAGATAGATTAGGGACCGTTATATACTGTTATGGGTCAAGGGATATATATATTCCAAAACATTGATGCCTGCGCCGACCCAAGTTCTCATATGCTTGTTCTATTATTGTATTTATCATGTTCACTTTTATATGGCCATGTATAATGCATTGGTATTGGCCTTCACTGTGTATACACTGCATCAGTATGATTGGTTGGAAGTAGTATCAATAAAATGGGAGCTATAGAGCCCATATAGTTGCACTGCAAGATTATGCTCTCCGTGTCGTCATTGGTTTAGCACCTATGTCATACACAATGCGTGGATCTCAGCCCCACTGTTGCTTTGTGGACCGCTCGCTACCAAGAGAGGGATTGATCGGAGGAGAAGCGCCCCGTACCCCATTTCCCCAGTACTACCCATACCCCCTCGAACCATATTTGATATAAAAGAGAGAGAAGGATTGGAAAGCCCCTGTGAACCACACCCCCCTCTATTTTCGCCACACTGGGGGCAGCGGTGGGATTGAAGAGCCCCCGTGAAGCACATCTCTTCCCCCCTTCCCTCCATTTGCGCCACACTGGTGGCAGCGGTGGGATTGAAGAGCCCCCGTGAAGCACATCTCCTCCCCCCTTCCCTCCAAAGTGCATTCATCAGTTAACAACCTTACCATTCAACCATCAGTCCAATTGTCATAAAAAAAAGAGAAAGTATTCCCTCAAAATTTAATGACTTCCCAGGAAAGAATTTGTTTACCGAAGTTTGGTATGGGAAATCGTGTACTGATTGCTAGCTGCTAAAAACCAGTGAAATGGTTTCGTTCATGCGTGGATTGTCAACCTTTCAATGTCTGCTTTACTGACCTAATGAAGCATTAAGCACTATATGCAACCGATATAAATCAAACTTTTCGCACATAGCCGTCAGTTCGAGTTAGTGATCTGTATAAGGGCGGAGAATCATACTATACCAGATTTTTTGCCGCTCACTGAGAGGAAGATTCATATCAAGATGAGTTCTATTTTTATCGACGAAGGAGCAGTTCGAGATGGATACGGGAACGTCAGGAAAGATAACACCGAAGAGAATTGGTAAGAGGTATACGAGTCAAGTTTCTGCTTTTGAAGGTACTGCGTGTGGAGCTCTGCACCCTCGCATTTTTTTGTGACTGAGTGGGCGTGTCCTCGGTCGGTTCGAAACAACGAATCGTTCTAATATTTTCTCCAATGTCCGAATTCATTAGTTTTATTGGTGCAAACGGTGTGATATCACTGGATAATATCAAAAATTGTGATTACACTTTGGGTGACGATAGGCATATTTTCACTGTTTTAGGGCCAATGGCCGTATGCAGAATTGTTTTGCAGGGGGGGGGGGTGGGGTGTTACACCCACAAATGCAATAACTCCCACAAATTCATGTAACAACTTATCCACACATGTAATAACGCCCATAAATGTAATATTTTCACTCACAAATGTAATAACGTACTTCACCAACAAATGTATGACTTACCCACAAATGTAATAAATTTGAAGGGATATTTCGATGAATTTGTTCTAAACCAAAAGCCTGTGTAATCATGCATCGATATGGGGCAAAGGCACACTCGGTATTTAAAACCTTTAACGAAGCTTTCAAACAAAGCTAGACCCCATCATCTTATCAATTTTGAATAACATGGAAATATAGTATAGTCTTCCCCTAGACACTGTTTTTAAATAACAAATAATGAGAAAAAAAATCAGAACCTGTAATATAGTATAACACAAAGGTTTAGAGCATTATCTTTATTCAAGATCTATGCATTTTAAAAATTGGAAGAGAAAACAAATCTTCAAAACTGATATCCTATCATATGAACCCGTTTATTTAAAAAATTGAAAAATTAAGGGATAAAAAAAGAACTTCAAAGCTAAGACCAATCTTCAAAATTTAGAAACCAGTAGAAAATATGCTTGGGTTTACAGCGATGTCATCAACCCACACTCAGTTCATTAAATATACAAAACAGGTCCTACACAAAACATTTCAGTTTCAGTTTTCAGTTTCAGTTTTATTTTTTCTCATTTCCAACAAAACAGTATACAAAATCCATCATAAATACATTTATAACAATTGAAATGTATAAAGAAACATGTAACACAATATATATATTTATCTAAATTATACATTTGAAACTTAATATGGATCATTAAATATTTGTGGCTGAAAATAACATGCTGGAAATGGAGAGGTCCACTGTGAAGCTGTGCTTGTAAATCGTGGACCCCTCAAAACAAATTATTCATTAATATTAAATTACATTATTAAAATAATTATAGTGGCCAAAAGAGGGGAAGAAAAATGTGAAATAAACAATAACATGATGCATGAAATGAGTAATTTACGAAGAATAACCACAAGGAGAGACGATGAGAAGAACATATCTGCATGTGGACTAAAATAAGATAATGTTTCACAGGTGATGTATAACGAGTATGAAGTAGACGCGCAAAAGAAACGGATCAAAGTGTATGCCTGGTTGAGCAATGGTGACGAGTTCTTCGATATCAACAATAATAACAATGATAGTGATAATAGAGATAATAATAATGTTGATGATATTGATAATCACAATAATAATAGTAATCATGATACTTATAACAAAAATAATCATGATAATAGTGATAATCAATAAAAGAAGGGACAATCTACGTACAACAGGGAGAGCTAGGTTTTGTAATTAGCCAATAAAAATGTCTTAAGTTTTCTTTTGAAGACTGCGAGTGATGGGGAGTTTTTCAAATCTATGCACAAAGTATTCCAAAATTTAGGACCTTCAAAAATGAATGTATTTTGTGCTGAAAGTGTTTTTAGTAAAGGTAAATGAAATTCTTCAGACTGTCTAGTGGGATATTTATGAATAGTTTGATTCTTTATAAACATATCATGAAAAACTAAGGGAAGGGTACCAGAATTGAATTTATACATAAATTCTCCAAGATGAAACAAGTAGAGATCGTTTACTTTGAGAATATTATGTTCAAGGAAAAGTGGATCTGAGTGGGCACGAAACGGAGCATTGCAGATTATACGAATTACTTTTTTTTGTAACAATATAATTTTTTCTAACAGAGTTTGATGAGTGTTTCCCCAAAGCAAAAGTCCATAATTTAGGTAGGGTAAAACAAGAGAATAATAAAGAGTAAGCAAAGATCGTTGTGGAAGATGTGATTTTAGTCTGTTAATAATACCAATATTTCGAGAGATTGTTTTGCAAATATTTTCGATATGTAATTTCCAGGAGAGCTTGCTATCAACCAAAACACCTAAGAATTTTGTATGAGAAACCTGCTTAATTGGGGTATTGTCAAACATAATTTGAGTCGGTAATGAAGCTAAGGAGTTACTAAATAATATGTAATTCGTCTTCAAAAGGTTTAATGACAGTTTATTTGTTCTTATCCATTCTAAAATATTTCGCAACTCTGCATTGACGACATCAACAAGAACATTTGGATCTCTGTGTGAAAAAAATAAGTTAGTATCATCTGCAAATAAAATGAATGACAGTGAATTGGACGATTTATGAAAATCATTTATATAAAGAATAAACAACAAAGGGCCTAAAAGACTCCCTTGCGGAACACCACAAGTAATATTTCTAAAATCAGATTCGTGCTCATTTAAATATACAAATTGTTTCCTGTTAGAAAGGTAACTCCTGAACCAATCCAAGGCCTTTCCACGGACACCGATATGATTGAGTTTATAAAGTAAAATGTCATGATTTATCGTATCGAAGGCCTTGGAGAAGTCCAGGAATATACCAACTGTGTGAGAAGAAGAGTCAATTGAATGAGCAACCTTTTCTACAAAAGTCATTAAAGCGTGAACAGTACTATGTTTCTCCCTGAAACCAAATTGGAAGTTAGAAAATATATTATTTTTCTTCAAGAAAGTTATCATTCGAGTGAAAACTATTTTTTCTAAAATTTTGGAAAAAGAAGACAATAACGAGATTGGCCGATAGTTACCTACTTCAAGTGTGTCACCTTTCTTAAACAATGGTATGATTTTAGCAAGTTTCATGGAATTAGGAAATTCACCATGCAGCAGTGATAAATTAAAGATGTGGACCAATGGATCTACAATGTAAGGAATAATGGCCTTTAAAATAACGTTACTGATTTCGTCAAAGCCGGAACTTTTTTTATTTTGTAAGTTGGAAACAATGTTTGTGACTTCATGTCTATTCGTAGGAAAAAGGAAAATAGAACTTGGATTAGCAGGACCTAAAAAGTCAGTAAAACACCTGTCAGAAGGGGGGATATTTTTAGCCAGATCGTTACCAATTGAGGAAAAGTAATTATTGAAAATATTCGCTATATATTTTGGATCTTCAAAAATTTCATTATTATTCCTGATTCTATTTATTTCAGAAACTCCTTTAGTTAAGTTCATCGCCTGTTTGATGATTTTCCATGTGTTTTGGGTATCGTGTTTGAACATTTCCAAACGATTTACAAAATATTTTCTTTTTTCTAAACGAATGATATTGATTAATGTGTTTTTATAGGACGTATACTTTAATTTTGCTTTCTCAGTACCTTTTAATTTGTATTTATAAAAAAGATTATTTTTTCGATTAATTGAGCGTAGAATAGATTTTGAAATCCAAGGAAGTTTTGGTGTTTTTTTATAATTTGTTTTGATTTTTTGTTTCGGCATAACTATGTCCAGCTGATTGCTTAATATTTGGGAAAAAGCTTCATATGAATTATTTATGTTTTCATTTATGTAAACACTCGACCAATCATAATTTTCCAAATTAATACCAAGACGTGCCAATCTTTCGGCGTTAACTTTACGTCTGAATAGTGAGGAACTATTGGTATTTATAGGTTGTCTCAGTGGATAGTGCATTGCAATAGGGTAGTGATCAGTAATGTCCGAAATTATTATATAAGAATCAGGATGTGGGATTACATTTGAAAATATATTATCAATTAAAGTGGCAGATGTATTCGAAACGCGCGTTGGTTTGGAAACTAGTGGCAGACAAGAGGCCGATAAAATCAACTCAAGAAATTCTTGGGAAACGTTGTTGAGTTCATGGTTCAATAAGTCTATGTTAAAATCTCCCATCAGAAAAAAATCTTTATTGTCAAAATTAATATTTCTTAATAAATCTGAAAAATATTGTAAAAATTCTTTAGTACTAGAGCTAGGGGATCTATAAATAACACCGGCGATGATATTCTTATTTCCAGGAATCAAAATTTCAATGAAGAGGGATTCAATAATGTTGTTGCAAACAGAGATTTCATTCAAAATAGTATAATTAAGTGATTTGCGAACGTAGAGAGCAACACCACCACCAACTTTATTTTTTCTATTTTTATTGATGAACTCATAATCCTTTATATGAAATGGGTGGTTTAAATCGTGATTTAACCAAGTTTCCGTAAGGCCGATCAGAGAAAGTGGGTTTGACATGGGCTTATCTATAAGTGAAAGAAGGTCATCAAAATGTCGATTCAAACTTCTGATATTTAGGTGAAGTAAGGAAAATGTATTTAATTCAAATTCTTTCAAGACACGGGAAAACTGATTGACGGTTAAATAATTAGTAATTCCTCGTTGGGCTGGGTCATCGAAATCAAAATCAAACTCCAAGTTTACTGATGAAGAATTCATGCTATCTCTGATAAGATTGTCGTATAAATTAGTAGAGGTAAGAGAGGCATCATTATATTGCATAGGTCGATGTAACTCGAAGAAATCGTCATCACTAAGCCTATGGAAAGGCAATGATTGTCTATCAAACGAATCAGACATCGTCATAGATTAAAAAGTATTTTCTCATTACAGATATTTGGCGATTAAAAGAAATCATGTCTAAAATAGCGCTATCAGTAAGATATAGAGGATGTGGGGAATGAACAACGTCCACATGAAGTAAGGTTGGAGACGAGTAGATGGATAACAAATGCAAATGGAAGAAAGTGGTGATAAAGAACAAAAAACGATTGGAGAAATGAACACACGATGATGATGATGATGATGATGATGATGATGATGATGATGATGATGATGATGAATAAGAAAGGAGATACAAACACAGAGTCTCTGATGGCACAACAAACTTAGGGCAATCTAAAGGCTGGAACATCATAGGAAAGAATAATCAGCATTAGAGCAAATAACAAGAACTTGTATAATGAGGGATTTTGATAGAATAGAGGTATAAATCATCAAATATACTTGTAACAAAATTCATTCTAATGAGGGAAAAATGGCAACATTTTCTACAAAGTAGCAAATACTACTATACTGATAAAACAACCCTTATTTAGATAACTTGGAAGATATTTCATTCGCACCACTAAGGACAAACGAAAAAAGGATAAACATATAGATTGAGGATGTATTCTTTAATAGATAAGTTTACGCGTACGAGAACGTAAGTCAGTATCAAAAGCCACATAGATTCACGCCGCCCCCCCCCCATTAAAACTAAGGCCAAAAGCATTAATGCATGGGTACAGCAAGCATTAAAACAGACCCGCGGTTATACAAAAAAACCCAAACAATAAAAAATCTTCCAAACGAATACCCCATAATTTTATTCCTGTAGAATAAAATGGCATTTTATTGTAGACTTTCCTCCAGACCCGGCTATTTCAAAATTAAACAAGGCAAAATAAATTTTGTGTCTCGCCCACTTATGAAAATGACCAGAAATATCGTGATTTGCGAGGGCACGCAAGATAATTATATTGAAACTTCATTGTGAAATGACTGGGATGGAATAACACTTGTCATAAGAGCCTTGCAAGTAAAATTTAATGTTGACCTGAAAATGACTTTTGACCTTACCATGTGACCTCTGACTGCAGCATAACATGCACGTCCCCCAAGTCCATCTACAATCCAAGTTTGGTTGAAAAGCGACTTACAGTTGCGGAGTTAGGTGTCATAAGAGAGTCTTGCATGTAAACTTTAACGTTAACCTGAAAATTACCTTTGACCTTACCATGTGACCTCTGACTGCAGCATAACATGCAGGTCCCCAAGTCCACCTACCATCCAAGTTTGGTTGAAAAGCGACTTACGGTTGCGGAGTTAGGTGTCATAAGAGAGTCTTGCATGTAAACTTTGACGTTGACCTGAAAATGACCTTTGACCTTACCATGTGACCTCTGACTGCAGCATATCATGCAGGTCCCCCAAGTCCATCTACAATCCAAGTTTGGTTGAAAAGCGACTTACGGTTGTGGAGTTAGGTGTCATAAGAGAGTCTTGCATGTAAACTTTAACGTTGACCTTACCATGTGACCTCTGACTGCAGCATAACATGCACGTCCCCCAAGTCCACCTACCATCCAAGTTTGGTTGAAAAGCGACTTATGGTTGCGGAGTTAGGTGTCATAGGAGTCTTGCATGTAAACTTTAACGTTGACCTGAAAATGACCTTTGACCTTACCATGTGACCCCTGACTGCAGCATGACATGCAGGTCCCCCAAGTCCATCTACCATCCAAGTTTGGTTGAAAATCGACTTATGGTTGTGGAGTTATGTGTCATTAGGTTTGTGACGGACGGACGACGGACGACATTTGGATCCCTAAGTCTCGCCTTCACCTCCGGTGGGCGAGACAAAAAGCAATGAAATCCAAACAAAAAATCAAAGCTAAGATCTAACATTTCTCCAGACTAGGACCATGTATAATAAAACATGTTTAGATGTTCATATCCGAAGATAAGCTTTAGAGAGAAATTAATGATTATTCTTTCTGAAACCATTAATTGATTTCACTTATTAAATTTAAAAAATAATATGATCTTATTATATTGAGCTCACTGGACCTTTATATTTTCATGAGAGGTTCCTGATGGGGTCACATGATAAAAATGTTTAATATTGATTACATCCAACCGCATACAACAAAAGCACCATACATATGAGCAACTGATCACCAAACAACCATTATGACTTTTTAAAAGTGATTTTTTTTTGCATTTGATATGGGCTCACTCTTTCATAGGCATCTCATTTCCACATAGATAGGTAATGAGGACATCAATGCTCTCCTGCAAAATATTATTGACCAAAACTTATCGTTCAAGTCAAGGTATTTGGATATGGGTGACTTTAGTTTTGTGCACATCTTCCTTTTGGTATATTTTCTTGTTCAAAGGTTTACTGAATGCCGATCTTAATCATAACAATACTACCATGACATACATCGGTAAAGTAAGAGCTTTTACACGTTTTATGACTAGCGCGTTTTGTTAGATATGCGCAAAGAGGAATTATTCGTAGCTTGTTAATTTCTCGCATTGGAATTTGGTTACAATAACTTTTTATGACAGCGATGCCTGGCGATTTACTTATTTTACATAACAAATATCGTGTTTACACTTAATCGGCATTTGGTTCTGAACCAAATGCCGATACAGAATCGGCATTTGGATTGCGTTTACACGTTGTTACAGCTCGCGGTTCAGAACCGCGAGCCGATTCAAATGCCGATTAAGCTTAAACGTAAACAAGTTTAAAGGTAAAAAAATGAAGCGATATTCAAAAGGTTTGTAGATTAAATGGGACAAACATCATGCACTTGGATGTGGGGAGAGGTAAATCTGAGAAGAGTTATTTGTACTTTTTCAAGATCTATCCCTTTGGGATTTACGTCGATGGGGTTTTCCCCGTTTATCTTGCCACCCTTTTTATACTCCCGTTTATTTTTTCACCCTTTTGAATTAATTGGTTTATTAAAATCAATTTATTCACCACTGGTGGGATGGAACACCCTATCAACAAAAGTTGTTTTTCGTCGGGGTCCTTTTATGCCATGTATTAAAAGATATCATATACATAAACATTTCATTCTTTTTCATCTTGATCCTCCACCCATCTGTTTAAAAGTCATGGAAAATAATGTTTTTATTTAATAACAATATACACAAATCGCGAGGGAAACAAACAGGCCATCCCACCACTTGAATTTTTTTTTTTTTTTTTTTTTTTTTTGGGGGGATATATCCCCCCATTACCCCGTTATCGACACCCATGGTTTCCACGGAATAACACAAATCTTAAAAATGCCATAACTTTGTTATTCCTTTTCAAATTTTGATCAATTTTTTTAATTAGTCTGATCTTTCTTTATGGTGTTTAAATCACTTCAAATTGTATTTTTTTATGATACCAATTTTTCTCGAAATGATTTTACAAATCTGATCTACTTGGTTGTTTGTTTTTCAGGAAAGAGTATTGTCAATGGTTACCCCAAGAAATGTATTGCTGCCAACTCTTTGTAAATTTGTATTTTCGAAAATTATATTTACCTCCGCTTGTTATATGATATATTATTATATACTGAATTAAACGATATTCCCGGTTTATTGTTACTTATAGATTTTGAGAAGGCATTCGATTAAATTTCTCATGACTTTATTCGCAATGTACTACACTTCTTTAAATTTGGTCCGACCATTGTTAAATGGTTTGATGTGTTTTATGAAAATGCTCAATCTTGTGTTTTAATCAATGGACACCTGTCTCCCAGATTTTCAATAGAGCGGGGCTGTCGCCAAGGAGATCCATTGACTCCATATATTTTTCTATTATGTGCTGAAATACTTGGCGTTTTGTTTCGACAATCAACGTCAATAGATGGTTTGAGGATGCCCTCTGGTAAATGTCATAAAATATTACAGTATGCAGATGACACTCTTCTGACATTAAACGGTTCAGAAAGAGAATTGAGTAGTGCTTTTGACATCTTGGACAAATATAAAACAATATCAGATTTGACTGTTAATATAACCAAGACACATGCAATATGGATTGGAGGATACAAGAACAAGAAAGACTGTATTCTTGCCAATAGGAAATTTGAATTGGGTATTTGATGAATACTTCAGATATTTAGGTATAGATTTTTGTACAGATCTTCAGAAAATGACGGTGCATAATTACAATGAAAAGTTTAAAGAGATCAAAAGTCAAATGACTTCATGGTTAAGATGTTACCTGACGGTCCTTGGAAGAGTTACGGTTGTCAAGTCATTTTTTGTGTCTAAATTGAACTACTTAATTCTTTCTCTCCCGAATCCAAGTGAGTTATTTCTAAAAGATGTAAATTCCCAATTTCATAGATTCATATGGGGAGAGAAACCAGATAAAGTAAGTAGAAATCAAATGTCTCAGAGTTATTCTGAAGGTGGAGTAAAAATGATAGACATAAATCTGCATTGCCAGTCATTGAAAATTTCTTGGATGAAAAAAATGATAAACGGTTCCATTGACGGTAATATTATTTGTCTTCTTCAGTCTTTTTTGCATAAAACGCAAAACTTGGATCTTTATATGGGAAATAGCTATTTTTTTTTTGACTGGCACACGAAATTAAAAATCCTTTTTGGAAAGAAATGTTCTTAGCGTATAGCACACTGTTATCTATGCACTGTAATGATATACCTTGCCAACCCTTATGGAACAATGATTTTATCAAAATAGGTAATAGCTCAATTCACAGTAGATCTCTAAATAATAGGGGTGTTCGTTTTGTTAATGATATTGTGACGAAAATCGCTGGGCGGGGTTGTTGGGTGGTCCGCCGGCAGCTCGCTCTTGTCAGGATGCCTGCCGCCGGCGGGTGTCTTTGCCACGTCGATTTCCAAACTTTTAGTCGCGGATCCGTTTGGCAGAGATATACTGCCGCAGTTGACACTTGCACACGCCTCGAACCTGTCAGTACCACCACCAGGCAACCTCCAGACGGCTACACTCTTTGTTGACAGCTCCAACAGCTCACCTGACCATATGCATCTAGCTTGTGTAGTTAAGCTCTCTCGACCATATGCATCTGATTCCTGTAGTTAAGCTATCTCGACCATAGGTATGGGTTTCTCCGTAGTCAAGCTCCCACGACCATACCTATGGACTCTGGTAATTTCCTCGGTCGTCTGCTTACAACCAGTTACTACGTCTGTTCAGTACAGCGACCACGTCTGCTCCGTACTGCAACCACGTCTGATTCCGTACTGCAACCAGGTCTGTTCAGTACAGCAACCATGCACGTCTGATTCCGTACTGCAACCATGTCTGTTCAGTACCGGAAACTACGTCTGGTTCTTCGACCATATGTATGGGTCCTTCTGCAGTCAGGCTCTCACGACCACACCCATTGGCTCTGCTCTACTTGTAGTTTTCCTGTTGTCTGCTCCAGACCTCCGACCGTCTGCTTCAGACCAACCCGTCTGCTCCGGACCACCAGCCGTCTACTCCAGACTCCGAACCGTCCGCCTACAGACCAACCAGACTACCAAAAGAGCAAGCCCTGGTATAGTCTCTTGCTGGCGTGCAAAAGACCCAACATACAAGGAAATCTAACCACAGTCGTCGCCTAGGACTAGAAATCCATCCTCGGTTTCCCCGTGGAAAGACATGCGAACGATCATATACATCATTTCGATCGCATCCACCAACTTCATTTATTGGATAGCGAATCCAAATCAATTTGCATACTTTACGTGCAATGCACCCCGTGGGCGCCGTACTTCAACTGATCATCGGCAAGGCCTCACGAATTTTTAAACTTAACGTAGTTGTGCATTAACTATACAATATCTGTTACAGTTAACCTCTGTTACAATCTTAGAACAGCTATTACTTTGTTCTCCGAAATCGGATATGCATGAATGACATATCAAATTGAAGCATTTATTTAGATCAAGCTAGTAATAACCAAATTAACCAGTGAAACATCTTCAGGAAATTGTTATTCCACAAAAACCGTTCAAAACATGCATAACTTTCATGTTGCTATCTACGTCATTATTAGTGTAGAAACATGCATATAATATCGCCAGCTACGACAAAAACATTATTAATCAACCAAAAATAATTTTCTACACACGAAATAAAACCCATTTCGTGACAATATTTTAGATGTACATGGCAATTTCCTCTCTTTGAATGACCTTCAGGAAAAATACAATGTTCAAATAAATTTTCTTTTTTACCGTGGGTTATGTGATGCTATAAGAGACGGTTTTAGCAATGGCACACACTTTAGCAAGTTCCAAGAACCTATTTAGTCCGGGTTATAATTGAGCAAGGTGCCACTTGGAGAAGGAGAAATTTTCATATAGTGCTTCTAGACCAGTTTTTTACGCTGAATATGAATATATGAGGGAAACAGGCTGTATCCTGAAAATTGACCCGTGAGGGCGCTTTTTTCAAAATGGCCGCCAAATTTTCATAAAATTTGAATATTCGTACATAGATTTTTACATAAGCATCCAATTGCCATGAAATTAGTGTCATATAAAAGCCAATGAAATTTCCTACAATTTGGTACTATTTATAGAGGGTAAGTAGGTCATTTAACCGAGGTTTTAAGTAGAAAACTGCATTTTTTGTATTTGTTCCCAAATATTGGAAATTTTGCAAATACATGATTTTACATAATTCTAAGAAAAATGAATTAATTACCTTGAAATGTTCCTGAAAAGTTTTTTAATATGTTATTATTACATGGATGAAATTTCAACTCTGTATCATTTTTCTAGGCAAATTTATAAGGTATCAAACTTGAATTCTTCAATATCAGAAATGTTGCTTTTTGTATGCATTTCCATAGACTAATACGTATAACATGTATAATACATGTATGTATAATGTATAGTTAAAACATGGAGCTATTAAAAGAGCTGTAAATAGCTCTATGGTTAAAACTTAAATGCAATTATCTCCGCTAGTTAATCACTTGCAGAGTTAAGAGTAGGCATTTTCTCTATCAGCTACATAGACGAAAATGCTGGCACATCGAAGCTTAACATTTTCATGGGGGTGGGGGTGTCGAAGTCCCCCCCCCCCTGGCTATATCATGTTGTTGTATATATTTGACAATCACTATTTTCTGAAGCACCCATTGAGGCAAAAGGCAATTCTGTTATACAGTACATCCATTTTAATTACTTTAAAACCACTTGGAGAGGAAAAGAGTAGGCTTTGTTCTACCAGCTACATCAAAAGAAGTAGCACATCGAAGCCTACCCCTCTCGGGGGGGGGGGGGTATAGAGGTGACCCCTTCCCCTTTTGCTTATTGCTAATTCATTTTGAAATTCACCATTTTGGACCCAACATTGAGGCAAAAAAGCGTTTGTGCATTATAGTACACCCCATTTTATTGATTTGAAAGAGTATAGTTCGTTCTACCAGCTACATAAATAAGCGCACGCACATCGAACCCTAGCCCTCTCAGGTGCTGTCAAAGTCACCCCCCCTCCTCTATATCATGTATATTGCCTATTTATTGAAAATTACACCATTTTAAATCACCAATTGAGGCAAAAGGGCATTTCTACTATATAGTACAGCCAATTTTATTTTCTTGCAATGACTTGGATAGGAAAGAGTAGACTTTGCTCCATCAGCTATATATTAACAAGTCACTGGCAAATAAAAGCCTACCCCCTCCGGGATGCAGTTGAAATCACCCCATCCCTTTCGCATTATTGCATATTTATTGAAAAATTCACCATTTTGAAGCCCCCATTTAGGCAAAAAGGCGTTTCTGATATATAGTTCTTCCACGTTTTCCTGCCTTGAAACCACTTAGGGAGGAAAGAATGGGTTTTGCGTTATCAGCCACATATAAATGAGTGCTGGCAAATAAAAGCCTACCCCTCCGGGAAGCTGTTGAAATCACCCCATCCCTTTTGAATTATTGCCTATTTATTTAAAAAAAATCACCGTTTTTAAACCCCCATTGAGGCAAAAAGTCATTTCTGATTACAACTCTGCCTTTTTTACTACCTTGAAACCACTTGGAGAGGAAACAATCATGGCAATAGGCTTTGCTCTATCAGCTACATACAAAGATGTGCTGGCAAATAAAAGCCTACTCCCTTCATGGGAGTGTCGAAATTACCCCCCCCCCCCCTCTTGAAATTCACCATTTTGGAGCCCCCATTGAGGCAAAAGGGTATTTCTGATACATAGTTCTGCATTTTTTCACCCTTGAAACCACTTGGAGGGAAAAGAATATAGGCTTTGCTTTAACAGCTACATATAAAGCATACCCCCATCAGAGGACTGTTGAAATCACCCCACCCCCTTTTCATTATTGCTTATTTATTGAAAATTCACCATTTTGGTGCCCCCATTGAGACACAAATATGGTTCTGATATATAGTTCTGCCACTATTACAACCTTGAAAGAGTAAGCTTTCCTCTATCAGTTAGAAGCTAGATACAGCAGTGGCTCTACTATATACCAGAAACACCTTTTTGCCTCAATGGGGGCTCGAAAATGTCGAGTTTTTCAATGAATTGGCAAAAATCGTAAAAAAAGGTGGGGTTACAGCTATAGTCCCTGAAGTGGGTCAGGCGTCGATATGGCAGCAATTCAACATATATAGCTGGAAGAGGAGAACCTACTCTTTGCTCTCCAAATGGTTTCAAGAAAATGAAATCGGTTTTTTTTTTATACAGCAGAAGTGTATATTGCCTCAATGGTGGCTCAAAATTGTGAGTTTTCAAATAATTAGGCAATAATGCAAAAGGGGTGGAATGGTTTGACTGCCGCCCAGATGGGTAAGGTTCAATGTGCAAACACTTCTTTATAGGTATCTGATAGAGCAAAGCATATTCTGTCCGCCTACTCTTTTAAGGCAGTAAAAGTGGCAGAACTATATACATGTATCAGAGATTCTTTTATACCTCAATGGGGGCTCAAAAATTGTGAATTTTCCAATAAATAGGCAATAATGCAAAGGGGAGAGGGGGTGATTTTGACAGCCCCCAGAAGGCGGTAGGCTTTTATTTGCCAACACATCTCTATAGCTGATAGAGCAAAGCCTATTCCTTCCTCTCTAAGCGGTTTCAAGGCAATAAAAGTGGCAGAACTATATATCTGAGAGGAATTTTGCTTCAATGGGGGCTCCACAATAGTGAATTTTGAACAAGTAGCCAAATACCGAAAATTAGTGAGGTAACTTTTACAGCCTGAAGGAGATAGGCTTCGATTTGCCAACACTTCTTTATATGGAGCTAATAGAGCAAAGCCTACTCTGTCCTCTCTAAGTCATTACAAGTAAATAGAATTTGCTGTACTCTATAGTAGAAACGCCCTTTTGCTTTAATAGGTGATCCAAAATTGTGAATGTCCAATAGATAGTCAAATAATGTAAGGTAAATTCTACAGCCCGCTGAACATTCTGAAGGGGATAGGCATTGATTTGCCAACACTTCTTTATAGCTGATAGAGCAAAGTCTATACTCTTTCTTCTCTAAGTCATTGCAAGAAAATAGAATTTACTGTACTCTATAGTAGAAACGCCCTTTTGCTGTTACAGTAATAGGTGATCCAAAATTGTGAATGTCCAATAGACAGTCAAATACCGAAAATTGGTAAGGTAAATTCTACAGCCCGCAGAACATTCTGAAGGGGATAGGCATTGATTTGCCAACACCTCTTTATAGCTGATAGAGCAAAGTCTATACTGTTTCTTCTCTAAGTCATTGCAAGAAAATAAAATTGGCTGTACTATATAGTAGAAACGCGCTTTTGCCTCAATGGGTGATCCAAAATGGTGAAATATCCAATAAAATAGGCAATATACATGATATAGAGGGGGGGGGGGGTTGACTTAGACAGGCGCTGAGAGGGCTAGGGTTCGACGTGTCAGCGCTTATATATATGTAGCTGATAAACTCTACTCTATTCTACTCTTTCCTCTCTAAGTGGTTTCAAATCAATAAAATGGGGTGTACAACAAAGCAAAAACGCTTTTAGCCTAAATGTTGGGTCCAAAATTGTAAATTTTCAAATAAATTGGCAATATTAAGCAAAAGTTCCCCCCCCCCCCGAGAGGGGTAGGCTTCGATGTGCTACTTCTTTAGATCGCCTATTATTTCCACTCCAAGTGGTTTCAAAGCAATCAAAGTGCCTGTACTGTATAGCAGAAATGCCTGTTTTTGCCTCCATGGGTGCTCCAAAATTTTTTTTAACAAATAGGCAATTTACAACAACATGATATAGCAAAGTGCAGGGGGGGGGGGGGTGACTTCGACACCCCCACCCCCATGAGAGGGTCAGGCCTTGATGTGCCAACATTTTTTTTTTATGTAGCTGATAAAGAAAAGCCTACTCTTAACTCTCCAAGTGGTTAAAAAGCGGAGATAATTGCATTTAATTTTTAACTACCGGTAAACATTATACATACATGCATTATACATGTTATACGTATTAGTCTATGGAAATGCATACAAAAAGCGACATTTCTGATATTGAAGAATTAAAGTTTGATACCTTATAAATTTGCTTTAAAAAATGATACAGAGTTGAAATTTCATCCACGTAATAATAATATATTATTTAAGTTTTCAGAAACATTTCAAGGTAATTGATTCATTTTTCTTAGAATTATGTAAAATCATGAATTTGCAAAATTTTCTATTTTTGGGAAAAAAATACAAAAAATGCAGTTTTCTACTTAAAATTTTCGGCTAAATGACCTACTTATCCCCTATAAATAGTACCAAATTGTAGAAAATTTCATTGGCTTCCATATGACACTAATTTCATGGCAATTAGATGCTTATGTAAAAATCTATGTACGAATATTCAAATTTTATGAAAATTTGGCGGCCATTTTGAAAAAAGCGCCCTCACGGGTTAATTTTTCAGGATACAGCCTGTTTACCTCATATATTCATATTCAGCGTAAAAAACTGGTCTAGAAGCACTATATGAAAATTTCTCCTTCTCCAAGTGGCACCTTGCTCAATTATAACCCGGACTAATTATCCCTGATACAATAGCACTTGTTATGAAATATAATAAAGGTTGTTCACACATCTATACGATTCTTAAAAAGAAAAGAAAAGTGGAATGTAAAAGTTTTCTTAAGTGGAAGTGTATATTCGATATGAATATATAATGACAAGCAATGGCAATCGTATTGCTATATTGGATTCAGTTGTACTACCGATGTGAATTTACGTTGGTTTCAGTTCAAAATAATGCAACATATTTTATATACAAATGAAATATTGTTTAAAAATTAATTTAGCTCAACAAAAAGAATGTCCTTTTTGTAATGTACACCGTGAAACAGTTGCTCATCTACTTTGTGAATGTACATGTATTAAACATATATGGGACAGGTTTGAACAATGGATATTTTTTAAAACTGGAAATAGAATATTTTTCTCTAATAAAGAAAAATTATTTGGTTTAAGAGGTTCAAGTAATTATGCATTAAATTGTTTATTGATAGTGATACGACAGATGATTTACACTTCCAGAGTAAAACATCAATTAGCTGTTTTTGATAATATCAAATTTGTACTTCAGAATCATTTCAAGAACGAAAAATATATCGCAGAGTCAAATTGTAAAATGGTAAAGTTTACAAAGAAATGGTTTCAATTACGTGCCATGTTTACATGAAGTGATCTGTTCAGTTCCCTTTCCATGTACAATGATACATATGAATATTATTGTTCATTTACTCCTTGCCTGTTCCTTAAATTGTTTACTATCATGTAAACCTGACAGTTCAATTTATATATTTGTTGCAATTACTGTTGTACTGTATTTCGTTGTTATTAATTTGATTTGTCATTGAAAAGATATCTTGTTATGTTTGAATAATAATAAAATCCCTGTGGAGGGGAAACAAATTGAAAAAAAAACAAATTACCTGGAAGCTCATCTATGATATTACTGAAGAGCATATAAATTCTGTGATGATTTATTGGCGTTGATCCATTAATAGACATGACCAGTTCGTGATTAATGGTGGCAAGCAAAAGGCGTGGATCCTTATGGGAGGAAAAAAAAATTATTAGAATCGTCCGCAAACAGAATAAAGTATAGAATATTGGAGGAAGTGCAAAGTCAATGATATATATAAGAAATTAAGGGACCCAAAATAGAGCCTTGCGGAAATCTCACAAGTAACCACTTTTTTTTTTTTTTTTTTTTTTTCTGTTTTCACCAGTGAGAGACAAATTGTTTTCTATTGTCTAAATCTGCTTTGCAAATTTGCCTTGCAAAGTGAGGGTCCCTAGTTCTGGTTAAAAACTAATTTTAGTTTTTTTTTTACTTTTGGTCTCCATCCTGAAAATCTTTTATGCCAAATACGAGTTATCATATAGAAAATATACAATATTCAATTGATATTAATTTCATATTACCTAACTCCATGGAAATATTGACAGACCATCTAATTCGTCCATATGACGACATAAAATCCAGTTATCATTTCTTAATTGTGATTATTATTATTATTAATATTATCATGATTATTGTTATCATTATTAATACTATTATTATTATTATTACTACTATTGCTGTTGCGGTTTTTGATAGTATTTATAATAAGAGTATTATTAGTATTATTATTGTCATCATAAATAAATTTCATTATTATTATGATTACCATCACCGTAATAATCACCACCACCATCATCATACTTATTACGAAGATAAGCATTATTTTTCTTCTCTCTCTCTTTCTCTCTCTCTCTCTCTCTTATTCTCCTGCTAATATTCCTTTTAGGGTGATCTTGAAGTACGAAGGCGAACAGATATTCGTACATGGAAGTGGTGTTGACTACGTAAATTTCCTTGAACAAATAGTAGGTATGTAGGCCATTCTGTTTTCAATTTCACAAACTTTAGTTGGGCTTCTACCCTATAGGAATCAAATGACCTGGCACCACTGAAGAAATGGAAAACGTCATTTGTGACCTGCCACCCCCCAACCACCAATAAGTTGTCAAATATCAATTTTAATGTTTTTATTGAAATTGAAAGAGCACATCTTAAGCTTTTAAAATGATGCATAACTTGTCAAAATTGATCAAAATAATGCGGAAGAAATTTTGTGAGAGCTTTAAAGAACTTAAAACAAAATTCTAATTAGTATGGAAAAAATGGTTTCAGACAAACTCTTGTATCTATTTTTTTTTACAGTACAGGAAGATGAAGTATTGCCTTTTCAGATAAGCTATTTTTCTTATTACTTTCTGAAGACTAAATTACAATTTCGGGTTTTTTTTTCTTTAAAGAGAATCTTCCCTGGTGCCGTATTGTTGGTTATCGGGGTGGCACGTCCCATTTTCTAGCCAAACTTCCTTCTGATTTCCACAGATGCTCGTACATTTCTATTTAAATGTCAAGTCCACCCAAAAAAAGGTTGATTTAGATAAAAAGAGAAAAAATCAAACAAGCATAACACTGAAAATTTCATCAAAATCGGATTTAAGATAAGAAAGTTATGAAATTTTAAAGCTTCGCTTATTTTTGACAAAACAGTTATATGCACCACACAAGTGGTATGCAAATGAGAGAGTCGATGATGTCCCTCACTCACTATTTCTTTTGTTTTTTATTGTTTGAATTATACAATATTTCAATTTTTACAGATTTGACAAAAAGGACCCTCTTCTTTGAACCACAACATGTTAGAACAATGATGATTACACATGTTCAGGAGGAATAAAACTTGTTTTGCATGACAATGATGAGAAATTAGAATATTTCATATTCCATGTAATGAAATACACAAGAAATAGCGAGTTAATGATGTCATCAGTCTCTTCATTTGCATACCAACCAGGATGTGAACTATTTTGTGTAATTAAGTGAAACTTTAAAATGTCATAACTTTCTTATTTCTCATCCGATTTTGATGAAAGTTTTTGCAAGGGCAACCGCTCTTGATTAGTGCATACCGCCCCAGTGCAGCTCGCCGAAACTTCGCCGTGGCATGCATGCAGCGCGTACAGGTCATACGCTAGCTAGCTCGCGAATCGAGGGGGGGGGGTCGAAAAAACGTTTAGTTCATTTTTTCCCGTAGGGAAAAAAAATGGACTATGCGTGACGTCAGCAAGGAAAATGAACTATTTCATGGCAAACGTTTTTCGTAGTAAAACTATTCTTTTTCTTCTTGTGTACACTCTCAATGCGACAATCTGAAGTAAGGGATATAACATAAAATATGCGCATATCATGATGCGCACAAACATAAATGTGGAACGTCCTTAAAGTTTGTATTGCCAACTGTCAGCAAAAATATTGGTTAATATGTGTACTACATGTAGTATTACAAATTGTCTACAAAATCATTCGTCAGATGTTTGTTAATCTCTCTATATGTAATTTAATTTCATCATCAATACCATTAACATGATTGTAAAGATTTTACCTTACATATCTTTTTTTAGATGATGAAGCAGCGTATGGATACGTTAGAGTTGAGACTGGTGACGAAATGAGTAGACGGGCAAAGTTTGCTCTGATTACGTGGGTTGGGCCGCAACTCCATCCGCTAAAGAAGGCGAAAGTTAGCACACACAAAGTCTTCGTCAAACAGGTCTGGGATGTAAGTATCTTTTGCACTATTTTTAATCAATCATTTTTTTCTATTTTGATTCAGTGGCTGCAGAAGGGGGGAGGGGGGGGGGGGCCTTTGGCCCCACACTTTTAGTAAAAAACCGTGAACAAAAAGGTATAAAATCATCTGATATATTTTTTATGCATGGTCAGCGCACTGGGTCAGCCACCCCCCCCCCAACGTTCGACTCTTCCCCGGCACCCACTTGCATCCCAAAAGTGAAAATAATAGAAAAAAAATAATTACAAAAAAATGTGAATTGTAAAATAGACTTAAAATGGACATACTTAAGATTTTCGACTTGCACTCATGGCAGTAAAAATCGCATGAATATTAACAGGAGACTGGAATGAAACAATACATTATAGAACAGGAAGATACAATAGACGTTAAACGACGAGCTGTGATTGGCTATCACAATCGTTATTAAAGGAAAGCAGCTAAAATTAGTCCGGGTTATAATTGAAGCGAGGTGCCACTCGAAGGAGAAATTTTCATGTGGTGCTACTAGACCATTATTTTACGCTAAATATGAATATAATGTGTTAAACAGGCTGTCCTGGACCTTAACCCGTGAGGGCGCTTTTTTAAAATGGCCGCCAGATTATCAATAGATTTTAATTTTCGTACATTGACGTTGACATAGACATTCAATTGCCACAGAAATGGAAGATAAAAAAGTTCCTACAATTTATTACTATTTATGAGGAATGAATAGGTAATTTGACTGAGATTCCATGTAGAAAACTTTATTTTTTTAACCTTTTCCCCAAATATTGAAACATTGGGAAATGCATGATTTTATATATATCTAAGAAAAATCAAGCAGTTGCCGTTCCGGAAAACATGACTGATATGCCATTATCACGTGGTCACAATTCAAACTAGATATAATATTTTTTCCGCTAACTTGTTATGTCTCAAACCTGAAAAGTCATATTATAAATTTTCTGCATGACCCAATTCCACACTGTTTTTTTTTCAGATTGTTGAGAGAGCTTGTATTTTATTCTATTTATTTATTTTTGCGGATATCAGTACGGATTTACATCCGGTTAAGTCAGGGAGCATGCGCAGTTCAACGTCAAAAGAACATATCGAGCACGAGCATGCGCAGTTCTCCCCATGAAAGTATATCGAAAAATACACGGAGCAGAAAATTGAACGGAGCTATTGGACAGTGTAAATTGCGCTAAATGAGAACCGAAATCAAACCCCATGTGACGGTCACGCTAAACAAACCCGATAGTCGATGGTATTTTATTCTAGAAAATACAATAGCATTCATTGGCCTGTGTTGGTGTGACTAACTATGCGTGGCAATAGAAATGTACGTGATTTAGATGGATAAGGGGGGGGGGGGTGTTTCTGTTACGTAGTAATTACTAATACCTCAGTCATATTTCCCCTACGGTGGCCGTATACGGCGAGTCAGAAACATCCGCTTTAATCATTTTTATTCAAACCAGTTAGAAAATAGTGCATTTTTACATAAAACTTGCCAGTTTTTTGTTTTAAAAATTCACTTTTCCCAAAAGAAATCACCCGGACTGTCATGAAAACCGATTGTTATGAATTTCTACTATCCAAAAATCTCAGATAAATGCGAATTCATTTTATTGTTGCCCATTTCATGGGTAAAAAAAATATATATATAATGCATCTCCCAAAATAACATTATTCTAAAATTTGAATTTTCAAGTTTGAGGCATCATAAGTTTGCAAAAATCAATGTTACCCAGCTTAACCTTTGTCCACGTGATAATTGCATACCAATTCAGTTTTCAGGAATGTTCCAAGGCAATTGCTTATTTTTTTTTAGTTATGTAAGATCAAGTACTTTCAAAATTTTCAAGTTTTGGTAAACAATGTAAAAAAAAAGGAGTTTCTACGTAAAATCTCAGCCAAATAACTATTCATCCCTCATAAATAATATCACATTGTAGGACTTTTTCCATCTTTCATATGACACTGATTTTGTGGCGATTGAATGTTTAAGCTTAAGAAAATTATAATTTTCTCAATATTTGGCGGCCATTTTGAAAAAAAAAGCGCCCTCACGGTTTAAGGTTCAGGATACAGCATGTCTACTTTTTATATTCTTATTCAACCTAAAGAAAAGTATGGTCTAGAAGCCTCTCCGTGATATAACCGATCACTTGATTATTTACATGTGCTAAGTAAAGATTATTGAAGCTAGCTAGCTGTGTAATTGTTCATTTTGACTGAGTGGAATTTTGGCAATGCCCTTGTAATTTTTTTTAACCCAGTTTAGTATAAAGTTTAAGTTTTTTTTTAAATACAGTTGAATAATCAATAACAGAAGGTAGTTTGGGGGCTAGATTTCAAGGGGCCTCTTGTCTCAACCTACTTGTATGCTTGCAAGGCATACGAAAAGAAATGCATTTAATATTATCAGATAATTCTTGGGTTGTTCTGATTGTTCCGTTTCTTAATGGCATTTGTCTGTTAGGGAAATTCGCATTATTTTACACAAAAATACATATATTCTTCTTTATTTCTTTTTTATCTTCTTTTTCCCGCCTCTCAATTTCGTATCTTCTCATCCCCCTAAACTGCAAACCTCCATCAACATCACCCCCCTCTCTCTCTCTCCCTTTCCCCTCGCCCCCTTTTCTCTCTCCCCTCCCTTCTCTCACCCCTCTTCCCCTTCTCTTCTTCTCTTTATCTGTCTCTGTCTCTCTCTCTCTCATTCTCACCTCCTCTTTCATTTTGTTCCTAATGCAGCAATTCAACAAAGAGATTCTAGCTGTTGAGAAACCTGAGTTAGCATACGACAAGATAGTAAACATACTTGAACAGGCATAAGGAGCCGCTTACGGGACTGGAAAATAGACTTGATATTACGTAAATTTGTTGCCATTCGTTCACTATTTTACTTTGTTAAATCTATTCTAAGTAAATTTAGGAAAAATGTATTTTTTTTTCTTTAATAATAATAATAATAATCCGCTTTTTATATAATAGATGCAATTTATATGGCGCCAAATCCATTAAAAATATAATGCTCAAGGCGCACAGGTGAAAAGTGAAAAGAGTGAGAAAAAGTAGCGTATATAGAGGTGAAAAATAATATTGGTTAATCATGTGTATGCAGCATTGTACAAGTAAGTTTTCAGGGTTTTTTTAATCCATCGGAACGACGAGTCTAAGTGTTTTACATATATATTATTATATGTAAGTTAACTTTCCATTTTTGTCTTGTAAGCTAAGGTCGCAAGGGTTAAAAAACGCGCCTAAACTAATAACTTATCTTGGAAAACGAACGCTCTTTGGTTATATAATCGGTTTAGAATTCGTACATTTTTCATAAGAATGCCTCCAGTTATTATTTTGCCGTGTCTGTAATTCATGGCGATCTCAAGTCTTTCATGAGAAAATTGAGTTTACAGTTGCAGAAAATGTGCACCTACAACTTACGAATCCCTTTCGAACGCCTTAAAAAAAACGAAAAGAGTTGTTCGTTATAGTGCCGTACGAATCTCCATTCATAATGCGTTTTACGAACACCTTTAAACACCGTATTAACAACTTAAGTTATTTTCACGATCATGGTAATAATGTAAGGCTTCTAGAATGGTCTATCAACCCTACAAAATCCTGCGTGATTCTTACGATGTACTTACGACGTTCCCGGTCGCCTTGCTGCCAACAGAGTTTTTCGTATACCGTTAAACAAAATCTTAAACAAGACCATCGACCAAGCTGCGAACTTCTTAACGGTCTACGAACGCTGAATATGTACGGTCTTCTTGAAAAGATTCTCATAAAATGGACTTAAAATCGCTCGTACGACGTTTGTATAAGTTCTTAGTAGTATTGTAACGGATTGGTTAAAGATGTTCGATTTACATAATATAATGTTATCAAAGATGATTTCGTTTAGTTTATAATATTTTGCAAATATAAAATTTTACATGCTGTATATCTTTGTATAATTTACGCTCCCAGCGAAAATAATGTTAATGATCTTGATACTATCATGATTTTTTCAATTTACATGACTGTGGTATCAACATTCTCGTTTTGTTTTATAACATTCTGCCAACATCCACGCTGTATCTGTATATTAACGCTCCCTGAAAAACAATACACAATGCACAATTATGAAAATCACAGTTAGAAGATCTCCTTTTTACTATACATGCGTACAGTAATATACTGTAATCACAGTGATTTAAAACAAGTAAAACTTCAGTCAGAATGAATAAATTTGATATTGATGAGGTTGCTATAGTAAAACTAGTAGAGTAATAAAAAATAAAATTCAATAATTCTTTGTAAAACTATCTGTTTCCTTTATCAGTTGATTTATTTTTATATAAGTTAATACGTCTTTAAGTTCAAATTAAACATGAATTTTATGCCTTAAAGGGATTCTCCGGGCTAAAAATAATATGATTTAAACAAAGAAAGAAAAATCAGACAAACAAAACAATGAAAATGTGATCAAAATCGGACAACGAATAACAAAGTTATGGCATTTTAAAGATTTGCATTATTCAGGTGAAACAGTGCCAGGCATATCTTCATGAATATTCATTGAGCAACTTAATGATGCCATATCCCTTCTTGTTCATTTTATTTTATTATACGAAATTAGGCTTATTCAATTATTTTCTACCAAGGACTGAAAAATTTGGATTGACAACACCTTACTGACTAGGAAACACATTATTCACACATGTATGAAAAAAATGAAACAATTATGATTTCATGTGATCACATAATAAAAAAAGAAAAGTGGAGATGTGACATCATCAGCCCACCTAATGAATATTCATGATGACGAGCATATGCCTATTTTCGAAAAATAATGCTAAACTTTAAAATTCATTAACTTTACTATATGTTATAATATTTTTATGAAATTTTCAGCATTTTGCTCTATAAATTTTACTTTTTTAAATTTAAATATTAATATTTTCAACCCGGAGTACCCCTTGAATAAAAAGAGAAGCCGGGACGTTCATGAATAAGAAATAATGACGTCATCCTCACACACAGTAAACACGCTGTTTAAGATTTTATACAACGCTGTTTAATACATGAACCTTACAGTATTTGTTTAACCCTTTAAACAATCATTTTGAATTTATTGAAAATTAGATATTGAAAATAAAACTTTGTTGTTTAAGATTTAAACAGTTGTTTAAACTGTTTAAACAATTGATGTATGGTTCATATATAGTAAACAGCGTTGTATATATTTTTTTACTGTGCATGGTCATATCGCCCTTCATCAAAATGTTCTAGCGCTTCCCCCGATAATGATATTAATAATAATAATAATTGTACCAAAAAGATGAATTTTATACTGATCACTCGCAAAATGGGGGTCAAAGTCTCGATCCTCGATTCGTCGTCACAACTTATAAAGGGGGTAATTCAAAGACCATCAAATGTGTTAAGAAAATAATATCGCTTTATATTTTGAATTGATTTCGCCACTTTAAGTCACATAAAAGGGCGAAACAAAGTAAATCATTAAAACAATGCTATTGCTACTAACTGTAATCAATATTTACAAAACATGTTTGACGTTCTATAAAAGAAAATTCCAATTTTAAAGCAGATAAAAAAATGACAGAATGGAACATACCAGCAACGGCTGCAAGTGACAGTTTACTGATTATTGGATGATTTACCATAGCTGTAACTGGAAAATATCTAACTTTGTTACGCATTTTTAATAGCGGTAACAAATCATGGGGAGTCTTTATTAAAAGGACCAGTCGTCCTCTTCTTTATGAAAGGCAGGGGTGACGTCGTTGCCGTACAACATCTCACGAATGAGTACCATCCTGACCATTGTTTTGCACGTAGCCGGTCGATGCTGAAGAGTTTCCACGGATATACATGTAGATGCCTTCAGTGCATTCGCCAAATGCATACTGAGGGAGCATGTAGAAGAAGATCCCAACGAGTGTCAGGGCCAGGCGCAGCTGAGGAAGCTACCAGATGTTCCAGCGTTGTTGCATGGTAGTAGCAAACTGTGCTCATGAAACGATATGACCATGCATCGGTCTTGGGGAGCCTATCTTCTACAGGAGGCTAAAAATTGCACTCGTGCTAACCAAGTCAAAGTTCTGTCAGGACGAAAAGTCCAATGATATTTATGAAGGAAGGTAATAAGTTAACAAATATTTCAGAAAAATACCTAGAAACCACTATTTTATTCAAAAATAATACTTTGAAGTCCTTCCACTAGAAAAGTGTGGCTGGACATAAAAAAATGATGAGAACTCCCGAAATAGGTCATAGCCCAAACCTTGAATGGTTTCATTCTAAGGTGAGCGGTTAATGACGTTATCAACCATCTGACCATCTGAGACCTGACTTGACCACAAAAAATTGAGAGATTGAAAGAAATGAATAATTCTTACTTAAAAACACTTACATGAGCTCCTACACATAATAGTAACCCTCTTTAGGACAGCGTGTACGCTTTTTGGAAGAATACTTCTTCAAGGTTCAAGGTTCAATATTCTCGAGAACTAGTTTTCTTTTTAATATGGCGATTAGAGGCCACCTTTTTTTATCTGAATGATCCAATATTGCAAAATCATTAACATAAATGGAATCATCATACCAAATAACTCACGAAAAGAGCTATTACTCGTCATTCTGGGGCAAGGGGATCAAAAGTCATTATTTCGAGATGGCATTGGCGGCCATCTTGGATTTGACCTGATATTGCAAAAATTATAATAGAAATCGATTCTACAAACCCCTAAACCTCTAAAAAAGAGTCATTACTCATCATTTTGGGGCAAGGGGTTCAAAAGTGAGGATTTTAAAATTGCATCTGGCGGCCATTTTGGATTTATGCAAATTAGCAAAATTGCCCAAACGGCAACTTTGGGCAACCAATCTGAATATGTTCTAGGACCCCATAGGAACACGAATCAAGAAAAAACGTCATCGGAAAAAACAATTCTAGGTTGGTGTATTGAGCCTATGGGACTGTCAGATCGATTGAGGTCAGTGAGAAGATGAATGGATGAGCACCGATGGGACCAAAAAGCAATTCAGCGTATTGTATAAGTGTACATTTGCTGGTCATTAGCTGCTGATGATTGACAGCTGCATGCAAATTAGTTCGACGATCTTCGGAATGAAGATAGGGGAATATAGCTGCACGTGATAAAACCATCTTATAGCGCCCTCTTTTATCCCGGAATGTATAACTTTAATTCATATTCATCTTGCAAATAAAATAATATAAATATATAATTACACACACACACACACACACACACCCACACCCACACACACACATATATATATATAATACATGTAAGGGGTAATACATTTAGACCTATATAGTGTACCATTGCCTATCAAATGGCACACCATATAGGTCTACATGACTTGTATTAACCCCGGGTTGCACGGGCCTATTTAAGTGATTAACAACGGGGAGGCAAAAGATGTTCCAGCCACCACATTCTCGGGTTTTTTAAATCTAATTTTGATATAATTGATTGAGAAAGTGTATGAATATGATTGTCCATCTAACACTGAAGCTATGGAGGGTACCTATTAAAGGGATGGTCCAGGCTGAAAGTATATTTAGCTTAATAAATAGAGTAGAATTCACTGAGCAAAATGCCGAAAATTTAATCAAAATCGGATAACAAATAATGAAGTTATTGAAGTTTAAAATCTAGCAATATTTTGTGAAAACAGTCGTCGTGAATATTCATTAGGTGGGCTGATGATGTCACATCCCCACTTGTTCTTTTGTATTTTATTATATGAAATTAGGTTTATTCAATTTTTTTCCTCCAAGAACTAGAAAATTGGATCGACAACTTATTTAGTGCATTAGATATTTATTGCTGCAACTTATTTCATTATAAGGGAGACATATTATTCACACAAGTATGAAATAATGAAAAAATTATGATTGTATGTAATAACATAAGAAAATGGAAAGTGGAGATGTGAGATCATCAGCCCACCTAATGAATATTCATGACGATTGTTTTCACAAAATATTGCTAGATTTTAAACTTCAATAACTTTATTATTTGTTATCCGATTTTGATGAAATTTTCGGCATTTTGCTCAGTGAATTCTACTCTATGTATTAAGATATAAATATTTTCAGCCCGGACCATCCCTTTAAACTTCCTTTCCCAAATTGGGAAGAAATATTACCAACTTTAGAAATATATTTTATTGGCGGAATGATTATGGCTATTCTACTGTTGGTGAATTTGATCCCTCGTGAGATGTCTTCATGAAGTGAGCAGTTCGAGTGACCCTTTCCTGGTCAGATATTATGTCATATCCACTGGTAGTGAACATTCGACCCTCGATTTTCATCTTTATTTTTAATAATCATTTCAGAAGTGCCACTTACACACACGAGTCTGTGTGAAATGTTTTATGTCGCAATGCTGGTAAATCATTATTATCAGTGTTATAATTGTTAATTAAATCATTATTAATATCATTATTATTATTATTAGTAGTATTATTATTATTAGTATTATCATTAGTATAAGCATTATTATTACTATCATTATTATTTTTTCAATATTCATTATTATCATCATTATTATTATCATTATTATCATTTTATTTTGCGAAATTGGAAAGAAGTCACCTGGGTCATGAATAAAACAGTACCCGGTAAATTCATTTCTAATAATAGGCATACAAGTTTCTTGAACTCGATAGATATACTTAATAGGATATTCAATACTGAGGTCACTAACAGTCTGTTTAGATATAAATTGATAATTAACTCCTACACAAATTTGAAATCAATGCATTGCTAATTTTGGGGTGAAACAGTCCCAGTATATACACGTATATCGTATCTTGTTCTATTTTTTTTGCAGTCAAGTTTGTAATCATATCTATTTTTTATATGTTAATGTACATGTATATTACATTTCAATATCTCTTTATTCTCACCAACAGATTTGGCGTGGAGACGTGTTGAAAGGGTATCAAAACAATAAATGAACAAATTGCATATACCTATTTTCACAAAATAATGCTATACTTTAAAATTCACTAACTTCGCTATTTGTTATAAGATTTTGATGAAATTTTGCTCTGTGAATTTTATTTTATTTATTAAGATATAAATATTTTCAACCCGTAGTATCCCTTTAATAAAAAGAGAAGCCGGGACGTTTATGAATAAGAAATAATGACGTCATCCTCATATCCACCTTCATCAAAATGTTCTAGCGCTTCCCCTGATAATGATATTAATAATAACACGTTAAGCTAATATATAGCGCTTATATTAACACAAATATCTAAGCGCTTTACATATAACAGGTAAGTAAAATAATCATAATAACATAACACAACATTAACATAATAAGAAATAAACTGATGCTTTTACTGGTACGTCTAACGTCTTAGTTTGCCAATCCTAAAGAGGCAGGGAATGGGTGTGTGTGTGTGTGTGGGGGGTGGGGGGTTGCATCAAATATTTCTGAAAGCTTAGTTGTATTATCGCGGTTATAAACTAAGTCAGGTATGCAGTATACGAAATTTGAACTACTTATTCTTTTAAAATTGACAAGAACTCTTTAAGCACTGTTGATTGTTGATATCAAATTACACATTTATTCTAATTCCATAGAAAATGACCATGTGGATGAAAATGATCGTTATCCCCCCCCCCTTCCCAAATGAGGTGCCCCTCCTCGTTAATCGCATCATATGTAATTTTTATCTTTTAGATGACAAAAATGCACTTGAATTCGTGAAAAAGAATGGGTTTGTAAAAAAAATTAGTGTACCAAAAAGCAAAAAGAGGGATTTTTTTTTTTTTTTTTTTTTTTTTTTTTTTTTTGGGGGGGCAATTTTCTACCGATCACTCGCAAAATAGGGATCAAAGTCTTGATCCTTGAATCGTCGTCACAACATTGAATATAAGGGGGTAATTGAAAGACCATCAAATGTGTTCAGAAAATAATATCGCTTTATATTTTGAATTAATTTCGCCACTTTAAGTCACATAAAAGAGCGAAACAAAGTAAATCATAATAACAATGCTATTGCTATACTAACTATATATAAGCAATATTTACAAAACATGTTTTGAAGTTCTATTATAAAATAAAATAACAATTTTAAAGCAGATAAGAACATGACAGAATGGAGCATACCAGCAACGGGTGCAAGTGACAGTTTACTGATTATTGGATAATTTACCATAGCTGTAACTGGAAAATATCTAACTTTGTTACGTATTTTTTATAGCGGTAAACATTCATGGGGAGTCTTTATTAAAAGGACCTGTCGTTCGCTTCTTTATGAAGGCAGGGGCGACGTCGTTGCCGTACAACATCTCACGAATGAGTAACATCCTGACCATTAGCGTACCTAAGGGGGGGGCAGACTGCCTCCCCTGACGAGTCAAAACTGATCCCTGACGCGCTAAGTGGACCCCTCCTATGAACTTGAAGACCTTCTTTTTTTTTTTTGCTTATCAACTTTATTCTGGTGCGAAATGTCCTTTATTTGTGGTTGAAAACCTTTTTTTTTTTTTGGCGGACGAATTCGCCCCCCCCCCTTCGGAAAATCCTAGGAACGTCACTGATCCTGACCATTGTTTTGGCACGTAGCCGGTCGATGTTGAAGAGTTTCAATCTGCTCTGGTACGGATATACATGTAGATGCCTTCAGTGCATTCGCCAAAATGCATAACGGGGAAACATGGTTCTAGGACAACTACCCCCTGGACAATCACCCCCCGGACAACTACCCCCCGGACAATTACCCCCCGAGGACAATTACCCCCCGGACAATTACCCCCCGGACAATTACCCCCCGAGGACAACTACCCCCCGAGGACAATTACCCCCCGGACAATTACCCCCCGGACAATTACCCCCCGGACAATTACCCCCCGGACAATTACCCCCCGGACAACTACCCCCCGGACAATTACCCCCCGGACAACTACCCCCCGGACAATTACCCCCCGGATAACTACCCCCCGGACAATTACCCCCCGGACAATTACCCCCCAGACAATTACCTTCAGAAAATCCCCCCTTCTCTCCAGGTTTCCGAAATATTTTCTTCTTTATCTTACGTTAATAACTTTTTCTTTCTCTTTTATATTGCTCTTTCTACTGTTCTCTCACTTTCTTCTTTTTTCCTTTTTTGTTTTTGTTTAGCGGCGCCTTCTGCATCATGAAAAATGGGGGGGGGGGGGGGGGGCTTGCACCCGAAACCTCCCATTTGGCTATGCATATATACATCAGAAAATTTGTAAACTTGCCCTCATTCTAAGTTTTCATAGAACAATTGAACACGATTAGTCATAATAATCACAAATGCTGAATATCTCTGATTCCAACTGATCTGATTTTTTTAAATATTTATTTTGGGTTTAATTTCAGGTAAGAAATCAGGCAAATAGATAAAACGTAAAAAAGACACCTTTATAGGTAGAAATAATGAAAGTCGATAACGCGACTATCAACACTAACACTGTCAATTAGACCTATAAATCTGTTAGTTTAAAACAGTTTAACTAACAAGAAGCTAAGAATTATGAAACAATTGGTGCACATTCCAGATTAAGATGTGGCTTTATAACTTAATACAGTAAGCTAAAAAACTTTATGCAAAGATAATACACACAAGAACACCTTATGAATTACAAGGTGTTTTTGTGTGTATTATTATTGGGTGAAAGTAATTAAACATTAAAGTAGGTAATTAAGTACCAAATTTACTAAATAGTAAACAATATGACATAATCAAATACAGTGTTTGTTTCTATACAAATTGGCAATCATGATAGTATACAATTCGTTTAAGGTGCATTTTAAGGACGGTTTGTAAGAATTTATAAAGAAGTAGGCCTATGCAAATCAAATAAAGCGACCGAGCACCGCGAGCTGAAAATATTAATATTTAGACCATAAAACGGAAATTTTACAAAGCACTTGAAAAATCAATTTGTAAATTTAAAAACAATGAAAGCTCGATATCCGAGATGAAATATGTTTTGTATATTGACTTCGAAACTTGATATTTTAAGCTCCATATCAGCCTATATTGAGCAAGATATTAATCTCATTGAAAAAGCAATGCGGGCGCGAAGCGCGAGCGAAAAATACTTGATATTCCGGTATGAAAATGGTGAATTTGAGCACTATATAAAGCATTGTGTATGGTAATTGTGAAGTAGATTTGGAAAGCATTTAATAAATGATGCAGATGTGAAGCGCGAGCTGATATCTTCATTATTATTTTGACATAGGACCTGGACATTCTAGGTCTAAGGACATTTTGTCATCATATGAAAATGATGACAACTTTCTTATTCCTCTTCCTGAGCGCGATATGAAACATATGAAACTGCGATATTGTCGATATTCTTTTCTGAAAAGGGACAATTTAGTCATTAAGAATTCATGAAAATTTTATTATCATATTTATTAATATAATAAGCCTAAATGAGTGAGTAAAATGTGTTGACACTGAGGCCTGAAAACTGGATATTTTAAGCACTTTTGTAATCATGAATATGATTTGTGAGTTGATATATTTTTAACAAAAATGCGAGCGCAAATCGTGAGACGAAATTTTTAGTAAACTGTCATAAAAGGGGGGTTTTAAGTAGTTTGTTATATACATGTAATTTGGCAAATCAAATAATGCGAGTGCATAGCGCAAGCTGCAAGTTATATTCACACCATAAAACAGACATTAAACAGAGCACTTAAAAATCAGTTTGTAAATCAAACAAAATTATGAATAATGTCCGAGCTGAAATATGCTTTGTAATATCGACTTCAAAACTTGACATTTTAAGCTACATATCAGCCTATTTAGCAAGATGTGTATCTCATCGAACAGGCTATGCGAGCGCAAAGTGCGAGCGAAAAAATTAATATAGTGACATGAAATATATTTTTTAATCATTTTCCAAGTCATCCCCTGACCTTTTTTTGCACTCGTCTCCCTCCTCTTATTTTTTCTTTTTTTCTTTCTTTCCCCCTTTTTTCTTCATTTTTTTGCTCTGCCGATAGGGGGGGGGGGCCGGGCCCCTCGGCCCCCTGGATCCGCCTATGGATGGAGCTCAATTTTACAGCTTTGTTACGGCGTACGTTTGATTCCAAGATACTCGAGAATGCCTTGAGTACTTCTTACGTCAAACGTACGGCCGACGTATGACTCTGTGCACCCCTTTGTCTAGGGGGTAATTGTCCGGGGGTAGTTGTCCGGGTGGTAATTGTCCGGGGGGTAGTTGTCCGGGGGGGGTAGTTGTCCGGGGGGTAATTGTCCGGGGGGTAATTGTCCGGGGGGGGGTAATTGTCCGGGGGGTAGTTATCCGGGGGGTAGTTGTCCGGGGGGTAGTTGTCCGGGGGGTAGTTGTCCGGGGGGTAATTGTCCGGGGGGTAATTGTCCGGGGGGTAATTGTCCGGGGGGTAGTTATCCGGGGGGTAGTTGTCCGGGGGGTAGTTGTCCGGGGGGTAGTTGTCCGGGGGGTAGTTGTCCGGGGGGTAATTGTCCGGGGGGTAATTGTCCGGGGGGTAATTGTCCGGGGGGTAGTTATCCGGGGGGTAGTTGTCCGGGGGGTAGTTGTCCGGGGGGTAGTTGTCCGGGGGGTAGTTGTCCGGGGGGGTAATTGTCCGGGGGGTAATTGTCCTCGGGGGGTAGTTGTCCTCGGGGGGTAATTGTCCGGGGGGTAATTGTCCGGGGGGTAATTGTCCTCGGGGGGTAATTGTCCGGGGGGTAGTTGTCCGGGGGGTGATTGTCCAGGGGGTAGTTGTCCTGATACCTACGAATATTGCGTGTGAAAGGCTTGACCTCCAAAACATTTTTTTTTTTTTTTTTTTTTTTTTTATTATTATTATTTATTTTTTTTTTTGGGGGGGGGGGCAGAGCTTACGTCGGTAACATTCGTTGGTCCACAGGTTCATTATTCCGAAGGTTCGAATATTCCGAAGGTTCGTTATTTCGAAGGTTTGTTATTCCGAAGATTCGTAATTCCGAAGGTTCGTTAGTCCGAAAATGAAATAAGCTAGCCTGTGTCAATTCTCATTTTGACTGAAAGGCATTTGTGTAGTGTGCTTGTGAAGTTTGACAAGTTTCTTTTGGAACCTATATATATATATATATATATATATATATATATATATATATATAATGAGATGAGGCGAGGCCAACTCAACAGATGACGCAGGACACCATTATTTGCTTAATGGTGTCCTGCAAATAAATGCAAATAATGCAAATAATGGTGTCCTGCAAATAAAGCAAATAATGGTGTCCTGCGTCATCTGTTGAGTTGGCCTCGCCTCATCTCATTATGTTTGATATTCACAACTCAACAGCGATTGGTAGAAGTAAACTTATCATCACACTATATATATATATATATATATATATATATATTGTCACGAAATGGATTTTATTTCGTGCTTAGAAAATTATCTTTGGTTGATTTATGTTTCTTTTTTTTTTCGTAGCTGGCGGTACTCCATGCATGCTTCTACACTAATACTGATGTAGATGGAAACATGAAAGTTTTGCATATTTTCTACGGTTTTCCTCGAATAATTATTTCCTTGAGAGTTTTAGTTGATTTATTTGGTTTTGACTAATATCAAATTAAAGTGTTTATTTTGCTCCAGCTAGTGATAACAAAATAAATCAGCATATGGAAAAGTAGTCGCATTTGCTCCCGAGCAGCGACCGAACGCGCGTACGTGTACAGAAGCTATGGCACTCTAGATACGAAATTATGTTGTAATGGGGCCGAAATGTGAATTGACTCAAAAGTAAAATTCCTACGAAGCTCGGTTGAGTGGAAATCTATTTTCTACACCTTTTTTTATGATAATACCAAATTTTAAAGAAATTAGAGATTCAGGCTCCACGGAATTGCTGTTTATAAAACACATGTTTGAGCTTCTCCCACACCAGATTTGCGTATTATTACACGTAAATTTCCCTGTTTGCACACGCTGTGTCGAGGTGGGACGGTCTGTCAAAGACTGTATCTCATGAACCAAACATCGTACGAAAGCCGGTTTCCCGCCAATATGTGCAGAATATATTTCTCTACAATACATGTAAGAATGATGCTGATTGGTTAAAAATTGTCTACGGAAATAAAGAAAAACTAAGACCCCTTCATTTGTTCACCCAATCAGCCGTCAGTGCGATCTCTGCCCTCATTAGCATACCGGGTCATGACGTATCAAGACGTCTGAGTTTCATCATGGTGGATTTTACATGTAGCGCGGCCTGACATTCTCGGAAAATCAGACAACATTTGAGGTTTACTTCGGGTATTTAGCTAAAGTGGATTTTGATCTAGTGACATAAGACTGCAAAGAGTCTGAAACTTTCATTTATATGTATTGTTAAGAACAGAACGAGGAGAATTGTGCTTTTTTCTACAATGTCGGCTCAGGATCGCCCATTCTCATAACTGTACAAAGAGAGGTTGGATAGCACCATTTGTGTCTACGGGGGGATTCCAGCTTGACAGGACGTTCACATAACAATATGCAGAAACAACATAAACAACTTTTGTATTTACATGTAGATCTGCCCACTATAAAAAAAAAATTAAAAAAAATGCCATAAACATCAAGCCTACAGTGTTCTGTATGCATGTAGATTTTACGAATTTACCCATTTTCCATAATGGACGCGTCCGTATCGTAGTTTCGTAAGCTGGCGTGCGCATTGGACCGGAGAGCTCATGAATAATTCATGAAGCGGGCGGCGTACGTCGGTGACCCGCGGAACCCGGTCATTTTGAGCAAATGCGAATTTCCACCCCAAACTTTTCCATATGCAAGACTCTCCAGAAATAAGTATTCCGGGAAATCCATAGAAACATGCAAAACTTTCATATAGAAGCATGCATGGAGTACCGCCAGCTACGACAAAAAACATTATACAGTCATCAAAATCATACAGTCAATCAGAAATCTTTTAGATAAATGTTTTGACAATAGAAATATGAAGAGAAAAGACGAAAACAAAATATCGTAAGTCATGATTTAGTATTACATAGAAGCATGAATAAATTATTAATGAACGACATACATTACAAATATTTGCTTTGACTCTCAAGGGGGGGGGGGGGGACATCCAGCCCGTATAAAATAAAGGTTGGTAACACATAATTATAAAGGCTACCCACTTCTATTCCAGAGATAAAAGTTTCTTGTGGAATCCGTTCAGCCCCAAATCCCCTCATAGTAAAATGTTTGTTGTGTTATATAGTCTACGTTTCGACCTAAGTCTACTCAACTTGATAAAGCACGATTAATATTTTTAGATTTTAAATTATTTTTTTTATTTTATGATCATTTTGATGCCATAAATATTATTTTTAGGATCTCATACACACTTTGTTGGGGTTTGAGAGGCATTCACTTCCCACTGAGATCAAGCAATACTCATTTTTATCGGCATTCAAAGGGAAATTAAAATACCACATTTTATCTACATATTAGTTGGATTTCGACTTTGTTCATGTAAGGGGGGGGGGGGTGTTTAGGAGTTTTCTTGGGCAAGTTACAGTTAAGTTTATTTATGCTCTATTTGTATGTTATTTGTAAGTTATGTATATGTATTTCTGCAATCGTATTCTTTAACTGGGAATAACCCCTTTCAAGCTCCTTGTAGCTTTTTGGTTTTTCCCATATTTCTCTTATAAGTTTTTTTATAATCTCAAATTCATGTACCTGATTACTATATATGTAATTCAATTATTAACGTTTTATATTTTGAATGTATATATCTCGTATTGTTTTTTTATCATGAGAAATAAAATCAATCAATCAATCAATCAAACCAACATTCTCTCAGGTCAACCATAAAGTAACACGTAATAACACGTAACGTAAAGTTTATACTATACATTGTAATTTGTCTTTTCACATATAGGTTTTAAGTTGCCAATCAAAATTTGGTATCAATGTGACGTCATATCGGCTTTATATTATGTTCAGTCGATTCTACGCCCAAAATTAAAGAATTAAAGTAAAAATATAACACGGAATGTAATTTTGGTGCACTTTTAACTCATTCTGGCCCACTGTGCGGTGTAATGAAAGATATGCGCTAGCTTTGAAACGGATATTTTTATCTTTTTTTTTTTCGATGAGAAGAAAATGCTATGGTTTGGAACGGAAATTTGAGTGTAAAAATGGGGGTCCTGTCCGCGGCACATACCCACCACGCATTATATACTGAGTACCCCCCCCCCCCCCCCGATGATGGATGCCTTAAATTATTTGGAGATTGAAGAGCGCCATCAGACATGTAAAATATGTTAATCCGCTTAAAATCATGCAGCTATCTTGAGTTTTTATTATCATATTTTTTTTCATCCAACACGCTTTCAATTATTTACTTTTATTGTCATAAATATAGCTGTAGCTTACGGAATGTTTTTTTTTTAATATCTTCTTGTTGTTGCTAACCGTTTAAAAGGTTTCTCTTTCAATTCGTAAGTTTAGCAACGATATCCACACTTTTTTATTTTGTAAAATTCGAGTGAAAGGGTCGAGATACCATTTTAAAAAACATACGGGCAAAAATTGATCGAATTTTTTTGCGTATTCTCTCACCTTTTTAAAAGTATTTTTGTTTCCCAGGATATGGTGCCAAAATAGAATTGACTTGAGTCATTACAAGTGATTATTTGAAAAAGAAAAATGGTTGAGATGGTACAGGCATCTTTGTTGGGTCGCCAAAATCACGTTCCATTGCTAATCTTACACAAATTTGCGTATAATTTACACATCACTATAATTTTACCCAACAGAATATTCATTTTCCCTTTCAACCCAAAATTTGTGATCACTTATTATAACTCGAGTCAAATCTATTTTAGCACCATATCCTTTGGGGAAATCATACTTAAAAAGAGATAGAATACGCGTTGGAATTCGGTCGATTTTGGCCTAAAACTGACTGCTATAAAATCTTTGATAGTGTATTGAGTTGCGTTGCATTTGAACTATTATGCTAAATTTGTAAATTTGGGGATGGAAGGGCATTGGACTCGATTAAAATCATTTATGGAGTACATGAGCATTTAATGTACTGTAGGGTATATATCTATCTATTTTTTAAAGCGATATAACGTGGTCTCGAAGAAAATGCTGGTATCATGACAAAAGGGTATAACGCCCATCGGGCCTCGCACTTTGGCCCTGATGGAATCTTAATGGAGTTAATCTACACTCGTGACATCACGATCAGCTGTGTTCCTCAGTGTCTAACTTGGTGGATCTTGAAAGGCGAAGGTCCTGAAGCTCACCCGTCAGCCCTCATGTACCTCCATGCTTAGTTCAAGATGATTTTAATAAACAGATCTGGGAAGGCCTAACATTAGATATTTGATGAATTAATTCCTTGCTTGATTGAAATGGTTTAATCAAAACTGTAAATAGCAGGTTAAAAAATGAATTAAATCCCCTTTACAGTGTAGTATGAAATATTATAGTAAATATTACGTCTTCGAATACATCGTCTCTGAAAGCAAGTAAATATAAACAAGATTTGGTGTAAAAATGGCAGAGGTAAAAACAACATTGGCAAAATGTCAGAAGTAAATGTCACAGGTAAAACATGAACAATGTCAGTAATAAAAAATGAGTCATTAAATTTGCAGAGGTGAAAGAGTCAGAGGCAAAAATGGTAAAGGTAAAAAACGGCAAGGATGCCAAAAAAGATGACTTACACTGTCTTGAATGCAATCAATATTCCATAGCAAAGCCCCCGCAAATATAAGGGATTAAAATATAAAAGAAAAATACAGAAATTAATCCTAATTGATATTGCGGGAACTTATTTGAAATTTACCCAAATTTAAGTGGGAGGGGGGGGGGTTACATTACAGGAAATTTATTAGGATTCCTACACCATATACCATGTACACCATTGTTGAAGGGGAATCCAGCCTTGGCCATAAAATGATGCGTTGGGAAGGAGAAAAAATAAATTAAACAGAATGGTAACAGTTTGAAGGAAATCGGGCGGGCAATAAGAAAGTTATAGCTGCTTTGAAATTGAGACCACTAATGCTAGGTAGATTTCAAATTAGATAGTCAAAAAGGGGCCTAAGCTTTCGATCCTAGCAGAACCTTCGTCGGAGGCAAAATGATTTCAAATTGGCAACTTGGTAAGTAAATTATGACAAGGGGCAGGGACAACTTTCCCATAGGCCATGTACTTTATTATCAGTGATTTGTGGTTTTCTCCTAAGTGCATTCCCCTGGGGCAGTAATCTAAATATAACCCAGGTAGTATATTGTTTTATGTCCTCATGAAAGAAAAATATAATTTGAAATATAACTTTGGGGAAAAGTGACATTTTAGCCATCATATGTATTGGAGTACATGGAAGAGTTGTCCTTGCCTTACATCACTATGACATCCCACCTGTGGCCAATTTGAAGTCTCCATGGGTATAGTGATTACCAATATTTACAACTTTTAAAAATTCATAGCTTTCTTGTTGTTTGTCCGGTATTTCAAACTTTCACCTATCAACTTGTCTGATTTTTCTTTTCCTTATGAAAACAAGTTTTTATTTGGGCTGGATTCTACTTTAATTACTATTTGTATTTGATAAATTTTAATCAGTTATTTATTTCAGGGGACTCACATAAACAAGCGATGCTTTCCAGTGAGTTCTCTTTTTTTCATTTCTGTTATTCATATTATGATTTGTTCCTACTTACTTTATCAATTTGTTTGAAATGAAGAATAGATTAATTCAATCAATCAATCAATCACCAATGGCATGTAATAATTTTACACAATCCAAGATTACATGTACATGCTAGTTGAGACTCTGTTGCAGGTACTTTTCAAAAGAGTAAGTGTGAGCATGCGTATATAGTATACAAATATACAATGACACTCGAGGATCTGGCTAAAACTATTCGCATCGAAGGAACATCATATAGTACTATTCTCCCGAGGGCCATCGTCCCGAGGGAGAATAGTACTATGTGATGTTCCTGAGTGCAAATAGTTTTAGCCAGTTCATACAATGGGTCATTGTATATTTGTTTTATATCCCTTCCACTCATATATATTCTTCATACGATATTCTTCGTTGATACCCGACTTTTACAGCAAAACGATTAGATAATGGAACAATCATTGAGAAGTTGAGGAAACAATAAGCCTTGCCGTATTGATCGTCTGTTCAGCGAGCGCACCTGGTTAGTGCAGCTCGCCTAAAGTTTCCCGTGGCATGCAGTGGAGAGTGCCGTTGGCTGAGCAGCGCTCTGCTCGCATCGCGCCGCACAGCTCGCGAATCGCGAGGTAGGGGGGGGGGGGGGGTCTAAAAAACGTATAGTTAACTTTTTCCCTAGGGAAAAATGGACTATGCGTGACGTCAGCAAGGAAAATGAACTATTTCACGGCAAACGTTTTTCGTAGTAAAACTATTCTTTTTATCCTTGTGTACACTCTCAATACAACAATCTTAAGTATATATAATAAGTGCTATATTCTATCTACGAGCTTCGTTTTATACATGCATATCCCTTTAATCATGAACATCAATCGAAGTCATTTTGGCAACTGTGATGTGGACCTATAATAGTGAAAAACACACACACACACATCACATTGAAATCCCGGAAAGCAATGGTTACAAATTATGACAATTTTTTGTATCATACTAATATCGGGTTCTGCCATGTTGTCATATTGGCCCATTTTATTTTACAATTGGCCATATTAATTACAGCTATCTCCGTTTCTTGCCAGATGAGAAAACGAATTTTCGGCTGTATAGATTCGGAGACTTCATTTTTTTTAAACATCAGAAAAGGGACATGTTTGCTAACTATCACAAAAGCAAAACGAGGAGCTCAAGATCAGTTTATGGTTTACATAGACCAACACAATACACTTCTTAAATGTTATTCATGTTCAAGACTAATATCTACGGATATAAATATGCGAATTGTAACTTTTTCGTTAAATTGTACTACTTATCACATGTTAAATCACAAAATAGGATTTTACTTTAAATTGATAAGTGATATATTTGGTTTTAATACGAGGATGCTATTAATGATGATGCCGATTAAGATGCTGATCATAATGAAATGATTACTCGTTATAATACTGATGGCGTCGAAGATAAATCATGATAAATACAATTTCGATGACATCATGCTTACAATTTTGTTCAAACTATGACGGTCATTCTATTTATTAGTAGGCCTGATGAAGGCCGAAATGCGGCAATGAATATAAACATTACTTGAAGAGCTCTCACCCATTATTATTTCTTATGTTTCAGTGAATAATTAGTACCTGCATGCACATTTTACCATGACGGACCTCTTAGATCATGTAGATTTATAAATCTAATACCCCCAAACTTCATAATGAAAATATATCTCGCAAAAAAAGAATAAATATAACCATCTAAAACCTCTTTGGAAAGAAGATATGACGAGCAATTGAAATTGCAATTGTTTGACGATAGGGACACTCGTTAAGATAATCTAAATGTTAAATAAGTCAATAAAAATATTCATGCTCTTTCCACAAGGTTAATTGAAAATATGTAATAACCAAACAATTTCAAGCTGCTGTCTCTCCACAATTTTCCAAGAACTACATGCAAGTGAAATGAGAGCGGATAGGCGTATTAAGAGGTTAGAAATAGTACTGACATTTGTCACTATAATTACACTGGTTAAAAAATTATTATAAAACGCCGAGGTGCACAAAATGCACCATGACCAATTTAACTACTCTACGTTACGATTCTTTTTATAATGTGATTTTTCTTCTCAAAGGGTTTTGGCAAAACCTAATGTGAACATGATTGATTTCATTATATTTCCCGATATCATTCCAAAAGTTGAACACCACCGGTCAATAACCATACTGATATCTGCTCATAGGCATATTGTACTTTCACTACTATGTACACAATAAAATCACCATGTCTATAAAATGAATAATAATAATAATAAATAATAATAATAATAATTAGACTTATATCGCGCCAAATAGTATTATGTAACCGCAAGACTATACTCCATATACAGACTGGCATCAATAGTCTGCATGCACAGACCCTGATTGAAACTTTGATCAAGAAGTGCGTCTCCACGCAAAGACTAGTACATACAAAACTTGCTGTTTCGATTGAGAGGGCCTTTAGTACACAAGGCATGAGTAGGCTGCAATTCAGACCCTTTACTCGAGTGAAGGGTTTGCACAGCAGACTAGACATCAATTGCCCCTCCCTCGAACACTGACCAATCAAAAAAAGTCAATGACATCGGATCCATCGTCTGAGTTGCACGTGAGAGATTATTATATTTAAGCGGGTGATATTTCATATAAAAAGATTTGGGCTTGGTGCAGGTTTTATTTCATTTTAGAAGGGGATGCTTCGCCTTTGCAACTTTTACCAACCACATATAGTAAAAAGGTAAGTAATGCGTTAATATTAACATGCAGATTTATTTCGAATGCTTTCGTTAATCGTTTTATTCTTCGATTTATTAAAGGCCGTAAACATGAAAGAAAAGATTACACTTTATAAACTAAATTCAATGTTTTTGATATATTTTGCACGGAATTACTGAACAATGTAATAATGTTTACCATTGATCATTCACCAGAAAATCGAGAGAGTATTAATATTAACTGTAACTTGATAGAATTGTTATTTTCTTTCTGGAAAAGGAACGATAAAAAGAGAACATTGATCCTTATCAAGTTTTCAAAACTTAATTGTTTTAAGACACTTCTGATTGCAGGGACAAAACAATTTTTTTTATCCAGATCACTTATACTGTTTTAAACATAAGTTGCTGATGTTTTTTTGCTTTTTTCTTTTCATTCTTCTATCCTTTTGCCTTCGTTTACTATATCCACATTTTCTCTATCTTCATCTTTGTTTTATAATGTAATTGCTCTTTTTTATGTTCTCCCTCTGCATTTTATCTTTAATCTTCTCGTTTTGTTCGTTATCTATCTTTTTTACATTTCTATTTCTTCTTCATATTCATGTGCTTCTTTATATTCTCTGTCTTCTTTTCTTCTTCGTCCTACTCTTATCCTTTTCTTTCTTTCTTTTTTAAGCTGTTTTATCCTCGTTTTTTTGCTCATTAAATTTCATTGTACTTTACCTCTTTTTCATTTCATCCTTTTTTCTGTACTATTTTTCGTCTTCTTCTCCCTTTCTCTTATTTTTCCTTTTTCATCGTATCCCTTTCTCCTTTATTTTATTCTAACATTATTATATGAAATACAATATACTATAAATATGTTTAATGCTTCCCCCTTCTATAACAGCTTTCACCATGAATTTAATTGCCGTCTTTGTGCCACTTTTCTGCATGTTTGCATCAGGTAAGTATATTTTGTTATGAATATGCTTCATATTGAATACTCCTGGATGATTTAGGATCAACATAATCAGTTTATCATTCGTTTATTAAACGTAGTCACATTAAGTTCACATCTGGGCTCCGTCTTACAAAGAGTTACGATTGATCCGATCAATTGTTACTCTATGGAAATCCATCAGTGTCATATTTTTTTCTACGAAAAACTTGCTAAATGTCCTCTGTATTATATGCAACAAGAAGCGCAGTGAAGTTTCAAGAAAACAATGAATGCATGAATATACATCATAGCTAGAACATATTTTAAACAAACATGTATAATAGATGTTGACGTTGCTGGCCGTCCATAGTTGCGATTGATTGGATCAATCGTAACTCTTTGTAAGATGGGGCCCAGACCTTTTTAGAAATATTCCTTGTAAGAGATGGAACAGTGTTTAAGCTAATGTGTTGCCAATCCTAATCAACCTTTTCCAAATTCTTTTAAGGGGAAAACAAAAGATAGTAATGATAATAGACGTAATGATATGGATAATAATGAAAATAATTGAATCGATTGCATGTGCTGATAAAACTAATAATGGTAATATTACAAGTGATGGCCGGGATGATAAAAATGATATGTTTTCATATATTATACAATCTATATATAGAACATTCGATATAACATCAGTATGTCTAGTAATTTTAGGGGGTGGGGCGACTGAATATAGTGTAAACCCATATTGCAGGCTGGCTGATAAAACAATGTACGTATCTTAAAACAGAAACATTTTGATGACAGCTCAGAATAAGGTAGACTTTAGAGTTATAACATGGGTAACAACTTTCTTTTGCTTCGAAAGAGTTGTTCAAATGTATCAGTAGACTGCTTTTAGACAAAAGTGAGACTGTCACCATTGCTATAATTCTAAAATACAGCCTTTTCTAAGCTGACCTCATTTCAAAAATGTCTAGATACGATACTTTTTCAGAACATCAGCGATATGCATTCAACATCACTACTAGTTTATGTCTTAAAATACTGCGACCATGACAATAATGGTAGATACATTTTGGTAATTACGAACATTCATGATAAATCGAAATTAAGACTTATTATCCAGTTCTTTGGAAATTTCTTCATTCGCGAATAAAATGACCTTTGCAAATGATGATTTTAATTGGGAAACAAAATGATCCTTGTATTTAGAAAGTAAAATTAATAGGCATCACTTGGGGACTAAAATTATATGATGTCATAAATTATGTAATACCCCCATAGATGAGTCTCCGTCTGAGGTTAGGTTAGCTTTGTAACCGCACAAGCGAACACTGCGAGTACGTTCCACTCCTTTCCAACGCAATACAGCGTAGTCTGTTGTGCAAACCCTTAACTCGAGTTAAAGTTAAGGGACCTGAATCCAAAGCCTACAGTGTCTTGTTTACTAAAGGTCCTCTCGCTCAGGCTAGTCTTTAAAGAAGACCCACCTCTTGTAAAAGTTTCGAGCAGGGTCTGTACCTGCGGAATCCATGCAGCTGGTATGCCTTAACATGATAAGTGTATTTAAGTACATTTGTACCTCAATTAAAAAAGGCCTGTAAAACATGATTAAGGTTAATTCGTTAAGGTGCTGGTATGCACGTGGTTGAGTAACCGGAAATGAAAGTTATTTTATTTATTTTATTTATGTTTTCAATTACTTTTAAGTTAATGACTCCTAATGTACTTTTAAATTTTGTCCCATCGATAATAATCTTGCAAATAACCGACACATAACCGACAACAGTAAATAGCAGACAATTATTTTGTTTATATATACATTTGCAGTGGATTGCTCTTGTTTTGGCCCCTTTTTTTATATTAATTCATATTTCCATGCTAAATATTGAATGTAGTTTAATTCACGGTTCACTTGATAGGTTATCAAGGATACGATAGATTACAAAAATCTGTTTAACTTGTAATGAATTCAGTACCCAACACTCTTTACTTACTTTCTAATTTCTTTCCTTAATTTCATCCAAGTGCATAGGGACATGCGTTGCTATGTGTTATGCGCTATAAAAGAACTAAATATTATTATTATTATTATTAAATTTTCAACACGCAAGATACTCGAAATTTCATCAAAGTCAGAATTTATGATAATTAACGAGTTTGGGTGGTTCGTTTTTCTCCTGTATTAGTTAATAATATTCAAGGCGTCAACAAGGAGGTATCATTTTCCATTTTACGAAGTTAATTTTTTTAATATTTCTGCCTCATTATTTTTTACTACTTCAACTGGTCTGACGTTGTTAAATATGTAGTTTTACCTTCACTAGAGGTTTATCGTAAAGAAATACCACATTTGTCAAAATTAGCCTAACAGGAAAAAAAATGTTAAGAAAGAAAAACCTTTGTAAAAGTTGGACGTTGTATTGCTTGCTAATTACATATTCATGATATCGTTAACTGCAGTAGTGCCAAACTTGTTTTTGTCTACCAATTGTAACGTTGGTTCCATTATTTGCTATTTGTGTTTGCTATACCCTAATTTAAGCCTGAATGGCTGCTCGAAAGAACATTTTAAGCATGTGTAAGGTTTTGCAATCTAAGAAAAGAATAGTGGCTATTAGAAATCGTTTCAATGGCTGACTGCATGCTTGTGAGCATTTGAAATCGACCTTAGTTACCGTAACGCCCTCTATCGGTAGTGTGTGTTTAAATGTCTCTTGGAAAAATCATCTTTCAAATTTAGTGGTAGGATGTCATGAAACCATTGGCGGCGGAAGCCAAAAATTTTAGGGGGGGACCACAAATTTTTTTTGACAAGCAAAAAAAAAATAATAAAAAAGGTTATCAACCTAAAATTTTAGGGGGGGACGCAGGAAAAAAAATTGACAAGCCAAAAAAAAAAAAAAAAAAAGGTTATCAACAAAAGATTTAGGGGGGACCGTCCCCCCACCTAAAATTTAGGGGGGACACGTCCCCCCCCCGCTTCCGCCGCCTATGCATGAAACTAGAGAAAGTTTATTACACATCCTGACATCCTGCCCATTAGATTGTTAGGATTGATTCGGTTTGTACATACATACATATATCATATATACATGTATATATATAGATGTATATGAATACTGGGCGGTATTCTGAACATTGTCTTTTTTCCATATTTTACCCTTTATCAGAGATATGACAAAATCGGTATTCTGGTGGATGTCATAAATTTAGTCATATCTTTTAGTACCAAACATCCCGATACCCTGCCGACTAAATGTCAAGCGTATAATGATATCATTTAGATTAGATTTCCGGGGTATTAGTTTCACTCATCATCCATGACAACTTTCAAAAGTATTTTTTCATGCTACAATTAGTTATGCCCTAAATATTAATTCCTCCTTTTTTCTATGTTTTTCTTCTTTTTCTAGTTCTCTTCTAAAATCCTTCACAGCTCCCTGTCTCTCTTTGTAATTAAGCGCATCAATATACATGTAGTTGCGGGATACCAGCAACTGTGTTAGGGATACACCCTACCTGCCACGGGGCCTTCCTATTAGCAATAAGGGCTCCCACTGGGAACTAAAAATGATTTTAATTTGTTTGCTTCCGAAAAGATGGGCAGGAACTTGGAAAGATATGACAGGGAAAGGACAATGTTCATAATACCGATTTGTGACAATCATAGCGGTGTAAAATCTCTGAGAGAAATGACAAAATTTATGACAAAAGTGTTCCAGAATACCACCCCTGGATATTATTTCGGTCAGGCAGGATGAAAGTTTCCATGTAAAATCACCAAATTTATCTGACAAAATACATTTTATTTCATATATTTCATAATTATCATAACTCTTTTGCGACATTCAGGTTTTAAGGATTTGCAGGACTAAAATCATGTTTTACCTGCAATGGTGTTTACCCTATGCATATGGCGTTTTAAGTTGATGCCGGCTCACAGAAACATATAAAATACAACTAGAGTAATTTAATAACCTTAACCATTTCGCATGGCAGCTATAAAGAACCAAGGCATTATGCCATTTGCATAAAATCGACTGATTCTATGCAAAAGGGAAAATTGAATAGCCCCATCTTAAGTTGAGAATGCAATAGGCTATTAACACTGTTAATAAGCCGATAATAGTATATATAATAGACGGGTCAATATACGACCACAAATAACCCTACCCGGAACAGATTGCAACAAATGGTTTTCAACGAGTTTTTTGTACTATATGACCTCAGGAATAATATATCAAAAATATACCAAAATCCCCATCTGGGAAAGTGGGTATTTTCAAAATGGCCGCCATTCACTGAAAATGGATACTACTCGCTCATTATCCACCCTTTATTTCTATTTCGGCTCATATTCCAATGTCTAGGGTGAAAATAATTTGTCGATACAGGCTAAAGCACTCCAGGGTACTTAGAAAATCCAAGATGGCACCAAGAATGGCTGCGGTAGGCGAACAATTCCACAATTCATCTTCTAATGTGGCTTTAATCTGGTTTCTATTCAATGGTTTTAAAGAGTGAAGTAGTACAATGGAACAAGCTATAAGGACAGTGAATGGTCCAAAAATCCAAGATGGCTTTAAAAATGGGGTATGAAATGACTGCTGTTACTTAAAAGTGGATATCAGATATAGAACATTAAAAACACACCTGACGGATATTATTTTGGTATATACACAGGGGTTCCAAGGGTAAACAATATTTTGGGACTGTTTACAATGCCTTAAAATCCAAGTTGACTTTCAAAAAGGGTTCTAAAATGAATAAGTTATTTATTATTTATGTTTTTTATTACTTCTTTTGTTAGTTTGTGATTTGTTGCACAAACTCATGAAAACTATCTGTTGTGAGTAATATCCCTGTTCAGTAACTGGCGGCGTTTTAGATGCCATTTTGAAAATAACCACTTTCCCCGAAAGCGGATTTTGCTAGATTTGATACCCGAGGTCAAATACTACCAAAAAACAGTTGAAAAACCTTTTCTTGCAATTTGTTCCGGGTCAATTTAACCATATCTTGACCGTCTATAAGAGTGGTAAATGTCTGAAAGTTCGTAGTTTATTTGCAGTCATGCATCAATCCAAGGGGATCCACACTTTACAAGCTTTGCTTTTTAGTGGACCCCCTCATACCATTCATGTTCAATATTATACTGTTTTACGAAGTAAGAATGATCGTCTGAAAAATTGTACTTGATTTGTATTACTTTATATTACTTTGCATTTTGTTTTGAATGGAAATGGAATCAAGAATTGAATTTGAAAAAAAAAATAATAATTTGAAAAAATAGTAATATCAACTTCGCTTAAATTTGTGATGATTAATTTGTTTAATAGACTATACTCAATTTTAAACCATCATCTGTAATAACATAATGCAAAATCGTCATTGTTATAAATAAAGTCTCACCAATTTTGCTAACCCTATCAATTATAAATGGTTTATTTCCAATTCGTCTAATGCCAATTCGTCCGATTGCCAACCCGTCTACTAACATTTGGTCCATCATCAGTTCGTCTACTCACCACATGGTCTACTTTCAATTAGTCTAATGCCATTCCTTCTAATAACCAGTTGGTCCAATAGCCATTCAGTCCATATACCATTTGGTCTATTTAAACTAAAGTAGTAATTGTGCAAAATGAATGAAAAGAAAATGGGTATTTGACCAACTGATTATTAGACGAAATGGTAATAGACGAAATGGTGATTAGACAAAGTGATTTTTTTTGACCAAATGGTTATTGGACCAATTACTAAGTGAAGGTAGACCATGTGTTGAGTGGACGAGTTGGCAGTGGACGAATTGGCAATTTACCTTATAAAGTGGTAATGTAGTAGGTTTATTTCACAAGGGTTTAATCTGAACGTTCTCCGCGACCTGTTATAATAGGGAGTTTTCTCAACAACTACGCAGACGTTTTCTGTAACCATGGTAACGTGGATCTAAAGTTCTAAACGTAACGTGGATCAAAACAGTAGTTCCTTCGTTGACTCGGTGAATTGCCAATTCATTTACTGACATCTCGTCCGCTCACCACATGTCTAATGCCATGCCGCGTCCATCAACATTTCGTCTAACAACCATTTGGTCCATTAACCATTTGGTCCAATCATCACTTTGTCTAATCACCATTTCGTCTATGAACATTTCGTCTCATAACCAGTTGGTCTAATATCTATTTGATATTCATTTTGCCCATTATAACACCTGGTCCAATTAGACCAAGTAGTATATGGATTAAGTGGCTATTGGACCAGCTGGTTGTTAGACGGAAGGGTATTAGATTAAATGAAAGAAGACCATGTGATGAGTGGGCGAAGTAATGATAGACCAAATGATAGTAGACGAAGTTGGAAATTGGACGAATTGGAAAACGACATATTTACAATTTTTCGTCAGCTCCGAATATTATAATACGTTCCAGAAAGCGTCCGCGTATAGGGTTGTGAAAACGCACTACTAATTATATTCGATTTACTCTTTCCAAGCTCTTTTACAAATAGACCCTTTCTCATCTGATGAATGAGGGTATGCCCTACAAGTTCAGCGATATGTTTTCCGCCCTTTCACGCGGTAAAAAAAATTGTAATTTGAATGATGATTCCAGTGAAAAATAAGGCCAATGACGAATTTTTAGCACGTGTGAAACCAAACTAGAATCACGAACGCTAATCACAATCACGAATTCAAATTCTACTCTGGATGTGAATTCCAGTTAAGTTTCACTCAAATTACGGTACGAATTTTCCGTGTGAAAGGTTCGAAGATTCTAAAAAAAGAGTTGCAGTCATCATTACAATGATGATTCAAGATTCACGTGTGAAAAGACCCTTAGAGTTTTAAAATGCTTTTCTTCTCTCTATTAATAGAACCACATTAATCACCATTCCTCAATGCAACGTAGAAAACTATTACTGGTGAAGTTACACACGCCAGTTGACGCACCTGATGATTAGTATGAGTCATATTGCACATTTAATTTGTCTTTGTGTCCCAGGACATACTTTTATATTACATGACACAAATAATTTGAGATAAACATAGTGTGTCATCGAAATATTTTGTAAGTATCATCATCATTATTATTGATATTATGTGTTTCTTTTTTTTTTTAACAGGGGATGCGATAACATGCATTATGTGTAGTGGTATCACGACTACAAACAACGCAGCCTTAAACCTGACTGATCTACCCCCAGGGACATGTGAAAAACCACAGGAGTCAAATTGTACTTCCGATACTAAAGGTTGCATGACCATGTACTATATTATCACCCTGATGCATAAAACTGGTAAGCAAGAAAGAAAAAGAAAAACACTGATAACCATACCCTGACTCTTAATTTCATCAACTTAGCCACACGCACGTACTCGTATCTTTCCTTCAGCCAGGGTAACACACACAAAAAAATCAAATTTTCCATAATAAAGTCGAACCGATTCTACCCGAATATGGCCTGATTCGGATGAATTCGGTGGATTCGGAACCTACTCGTCTCTGATTCGGAAAACTCCCCGAATCAGAGACGAATGCACGCCGTAGGTCGGGAGTAGGTCCCGAATCAGAGCAGAATCGCGAATAATTGAACCAAATCAATTTTTATCATCCTGAACAAAGCCAAATGCCAACCCCCAAAAGAGACTTACTAGAGAGTTTTAGGAGCAGTGAACGTGAACGACGTAGCAGTCATTTGATCGTTCGAGTCAACGTCGTCGTCTGCCCTTGTTCACTACGGATGCGAATACTTTAGATTTCACTCGACTTGTACGTGTACGTACGTCCACATAAAACAGCGCGATAACCATCGGGCCATGGCACGCTGCCCGACCCGGAAGATCTGGCGCACCATCGCTTGGCGACTCGGTCGGGGATGCGAAGGTGCAACTTGTGCACATGTGCCCTTTAACTTGCTTTGATTCCTTTTTACGCGAGTTAGGATATAAATCGATGTATATTTTGGAGATCAGAAAGCAATTTCAAATATGATAAACATAGTGCATCGTACAACTTACATTAATTTTGTGAAAAGTCACTGAAAACTGTGTTTTAAAAGGGAAAGGTTGATCTTCATGCCGGGCTTGACCGGTCAAAATGACGTCACTCACGTACACGTCCACTATGATTTAGGAGAACCGCAAAATGGATGTGGCGAGGTTCTCGATTCTGATAGTGGACGTGTGTGAGGACCTGATGCATATGGCAGGCCAAAAAATGACGTCATCTCGTACCAGTCCACTATGGTGACGTACATTTCTAAAAGTGTTCACTCTACATGTAGCCAAAGGTGGCAAGAGTCGAGCCGCATGTTATTATTATTGCCCGAATGCTCCGATTACAGCCGAATAACGACCAGAATCGGAAAGAATATTGCTGAATGCGCCGATTACGCCACCGAATTCCACCCAATTAAAAGCCACCAGATTGGTCCGAATTGTGCCTAAATCGACTTATTCGGCTGCTAGTCAGCTGACATTCGATACTTTTCTGGCTTTTCGGCCCACTCGCCTCTATTCTGCTTTGTATTCATGTCACAATTGAAACAGCAATTTTTGTTTGTGCTAGTCTTTTCGAGGAGACACACTGTTGATCAAAGTTCCAAACAGGGTCTGGGCTTGCAGAACTAAATAAGGAGAAGCAATGGTAAAACGCATGTTACTATTGGGGAATAAATGTAAAATTTATATTCTATAATTTTAGAATATATAATATGTCATTAACAGAAGGTATAAGTTTTTGTCTGTTTACATTAGAGGTAAGTCCTTATATTGATTGCTAATTGATCACTTTGAGCGTAACGGATATAATATTGAGGTAATTTAAAATCTTCTTTTCCTAATTTACAGAAGGTAAAATCATCATGACAGACATTGAGCGAGGATGCGCTCCCCCTAACTTCAATTACGTGATCCCCGACGGGGACGCATGTCTCAACGAAACTTCAACGGAGGTATTTTCTGCAGCTCTGCCTGATCCGTCCACTGTGCTTCCCCCTAATCTTGGGGCGACCTATGATAGTCATCAAATAAGCTTGTGTGTGTGCGACAGCCAAGATCTGTGTACACCACCCGAACCGGCCAGTACCACGAATCAAACGGTTCCAAACGCCGAACCGACTCCAGGTAAGATCCCGTAAGAGCACCGGAATATGTATAAGACGCGTCTTGAACTACTATAACAAGGTAGATTTGCTCGCTATAAAAATTACTACCATAGTTAATATTATTATTATTGTTATTATCATATTTATTATTATTATTATTGTTATTAGGCCTATTATTATTGTTATTGTCATTATATTAGTTTTATTGTTATTATTGTTATAATTATTGATATTATTATTTCAAGGGATGGGGATCACATGTCTTCTCTCTCTCTCATTCAGGAAGGCAGCATATTACATCGTATAACATATACGAGAACGTCTTTTTCCCAAGGCAAGAGCAGTAAGATGAATATAAAGTAATATATGCTGTGAATTGGCGTCATTGATCGCGCAGTCACCTTAGGGGCTGAAGCCACCGTCTTGCATTCTACACCTGGCGCATCTCTGACTATTTTTGCTATCAATTCCTGTATCGTCTTAGGGAGGGTATTTTGAATCAATGAATTTATTAAAGTTGATAAATACATTGCGCGAGCCGTAAAACAGAAGATGGGAGAGATGTGTCCCCAGACAGATTCACAATAATCCTTCGTTGTCCCAGAACTCGGCAAAGACACATTCGGTTTTTTTTTTTGCAATGCAACACAAAACGGATTCAAGAACATAAAAGATGCATTATTGAATTCCCTTCATAACAAAAAGTAACCAAGACGTCTTTGCCGATTAAAAAAAAGATCGAAACCGTAGTTTCGTTTTGGACTCTGCATGAGAAACGACATATTTGCAATTTTTCGTCAGCTGCGAAACGTAAGACGACCTGCTGCTCGAATTACCTTTTTTTACAAAGACTCCCAGCTGTTCACTCTGTTTCTAATACTGTGTGTTTGTGAATTTGTTCTGCGTCGGCGTGCGAAAAACCCCTAATAACCAGAGAAGTAGCACACAACGCACACAGTTAACTACTAACCCGTTTCATCTACAAATCTAGTAACGTGTGTTTCATGCTTGATCAAGTTCAAGTTTATTTATTTAAAACCAAAAAACATATTATAATCAAAATAAATATACATACAACGCACATGAGTACATAAATACGTATCAATTAGATTATAGCATAGATGAATTGGTTTTAGGACCCCTTTAAAAAAGCAAGGCTTGTGAACGGGGCCATAGAATACTTAAGAGAGAGAGAGAGAAAAGGGTGTATATAAGTTTAAGATGCTAAACTAGACTGGAAACTATTTACATACACATATATGCGCACACATCCACACCCACCCCATCCACAAGTACACATACTTAACGTTAATGAGCAGGTCATAAACTTAAAAATGAGAATACATATTGAAGGAAAATAATCATAACCTTTCAAGAAAGTAAGTTTAGGATAACCTTTTGAACATAGATAAGAGAACTAACAAAGCAATCCTTATCAAAACGACTGGCAAATGTTAATACTTAATACCACTGATATCCGTATGCTTGATGGAGCTTGTACGCTTGCACGCGATTCATTAACGCACACTCGCACGCGTGATGTTTGAGGTATAGACAAAGTACTCCACGACCGTATCAGGACGTCTACCCCCTGGACATCCACCCCCGGACATCCATCTCCCGGACATCCACCCCCTTAGGACAAGTACCCCCTAGGAATCTACCCCCCCCCGGACATCTAGATATGCGGGGGTAGATGTACTAGGGGGTACTTGTCCTAAGGGGGTGGACGTCTGGAGGGTGGATGTCCAGGGGGTGGATGTCTAGGGGTAGATGTCCTAGAATCCTCCACGACACAATAAACATTATATGGGACCATACCAACGGGTAAATACGCACACGCACACGCATTGAAAAAAAAGTATGAAACTTTGCGCACGCTTGACCATTTGGAGTACCTGTATTGTTTCCGGTTATCTTAAAAGAGCGCGCGGAAGCTCTATACCCCTATCGATATCGATGCTTGATACTTGATTTCATTTCCAAGAACAACAATACAGTGCGTCCCAAAAAAAACTATACACTTTTGAAATGGCTGCCAAATAAAAAGTATATCACTTTGGGGGGAAAGACTTACATACATGGAAGCCTATAAAGTCAACTTTAAAATGACACCAACAAGTTGGAAAACTTTTCATGCTTGAGCGAGCACTGCCCACTAAAACAAAGGGTATGGAAATTAGGGTGGGCAGGAATTAGCCTTCCAATTTCTTTCAGTTTTTGAGATGCGAGTCCCTTGGAACTTGCAAAGTTGAGGATGTTTTGATAAATCAATGATCAAGCATTATCAATTTAGGTTTTTAGAGCAAATTTTAAGAATTATTAAATTGAAATTTAATGTATGAGTGAACATGAAATACAATTTTTCACTTTTTAAGTGGATCTCAGCAATGTGTTCATGGAAGTCAGAATATGGATAGGACTTAGGTGGGGGAAGTAGGTTGACGGGATATGGGTCAACAGAACACTTAACCCCCCCCCCCCTCTCTCTCTACCCCTTTCACCCCTCCTGAGAGACTAGCCTTTGCTAGGGTGAGCAGGAATTAGCCTTAATTCCATTTTTTTTTTAGGTGAGTCCTTTGGAACTTGCAAAGTTAAGGGTGTTATGCTAAATTACTGATAAATGGAGATCCGTTTTGGTTTCTTAAGCAAATTTCACGAGTTACTAAATTGAAATGTAATGCATGAGTAAACAGGAATTGTAATTTTAGTGTAGCATTTTTCGTTTATTATGTGGATCTTAGCAAGTGTGCTTGTGAGAGTCAGAGTAATGTGATGGTACCTGTTACATGCAAGGGGATGAGATAGGGTAAGACTGGGTTAAAGGGGCATTCTTCTTTGTGTTCTCTTACAAATTACATGTCATGTACTCACCCCGCCCTCCACCCCTTTCTTTCTCTTGGTTGGTATTTAAAACTTAAAATGCCAAGTGACTGATGGTTGATGGGTCTTTCTTTTCCATTGAATGATTTATTAAGAACTTGACTAATTATGATAATTTATGAAATCATTTATTGAAAAAGCTGAATGTTTGATTGATAATGTATTGAAAAAGGTGAATATTTGATTGATGACATTGATTGAGTTTATTTACTAACAGATTGTTGATTGAATGATTGATAGATAAAAGTTGATGATCTAATTTTCAGAATTTATTATCAAATTGACAGTCCGCTTTGCACTTAATGCGTACATGTAATAGCAATCAGTCTCAATCTCAACAGGAGGGGGGAGGGACGGACCTGTAGGAGGGAGGCTAAACGTTCTGTTGACCCTTTTCCCATCAGCTTACTTCACACACTGAAGTCATTTCTTACTCCTATTCTCCTGACTCCAATGAACACACTGCTGAGACCCACATTGTAAGTTAAAATGCTTCACTAAAGATTGCAATTCATGCTTACTCATGCATGGAATTTCAATTTGATAATTCATGAAATTTGCTCTAACAATTTAAATTGATAATGAATGACCATCAATTCATCAGAACACCCTCAAGTTTGCAAGTTCCAAGGGACTCGCCTCTCAAAAACTGAAAGAAACCGAAAGGCTAATTCCTGCCCACCCTAATTTTCATACCCTTTGTTTAAGCGGGTAGTGCTCACTCAAGCATGAATAGTTTTCCAACATTTTGGTGTAATTTGAAAGATGACTTTATCGGCTTTCCATATGTATAAGTCTTTCCCCCCAAAGTGATATACTTTTTATTTGGCAGCCATTTCAAAAGTGTATAGTTTTTTTTGGGACGCACTGTAGAGAGAGAATCAGGGTATATTTTGCGGTATAAGTATTAATAAGTCTTGTTTCTATTATTTTGTGTTTGTTTTTTATTCCGCAGACATGGGAGATACGATAACTACTGTTGCATCCGATGCCACAACGTTGTCCGACTCACTTGGCTGTGATGAAGAAGGAGATTCTGCAGCAAAGGTGCTTATCGCAAGTTCCGTACTCGTTGTTGGTTCTCTTCTGAACGTCTTGTTATCCATTTAATACCAATGAATCGATTGATGTTACTCGCATGTCACGTTTTAAATACCGCTACGTCTACGTCACACTGTCGGAGGCGACTCCGGATCGACAAAATTTTACATTACCCCCAATGCCATACTATCGGTTAGGGTGGAGTCAGTGTACGTGATGTGACTGTGACGTCAGACCCGTGACTTGTAGCACTTGATGAAGCCACACTTTGCATATGACTTTTACCGAAAATAAAATGATGCATAATTATCATGATTATATTAAAAAAACAATAAAACAAGAGTAATTGGTTGATGATGATTGGTGTGAGAAATGGGGTATTATTATATTTATTGACTGGTCTAATTGGTTTTGTAAAGCTCTGCAGACTCAGTGTGTTTAAAAAAAAGGTGGTCAAATCTTTGAGGGATTTCATTCAAAAATAATTCAAATTTACCAAACAATGAAAGAGCAAGTTCATAGATTTATATTGCTACCCTATACTTGTATCTCTTTCACCACTTGTGACTCAAATTAGTGATTTGAAGAAATCAGGTACGAATTGTATATATTTTTCCAATATTTGGTAATTACGCTGAGATGAAATTTCAATTGATGCATCAGGAGAGTGATTTCATGTTTTATTGACATGGTTAACCGAAACAGCTCTACTTTAGGCTTCAATAAAGGGCCGAAGAAAATGTAGTTTTTCCAATGATTAGCTTCCCTTCACTTCAGCCATTTCAACAAAACTTGATAATATATAAAAATCTGTAATTCTAGTCAGTAATATTTTTTTTCATTCATGCATGATGTCCGTGATGCAAGTTGGGTATCAATAAAACCACGAGGAGTTGCTCTTTCTAGTTATTTTTAATCTAAACTCTGAACCGACGAATCGACCTGAAGTCGTTTTGATAGGATTGATTGTCGTATATTGTATCATTTAATGTGTTTATATATTATAATTGGACATACTGGATTCTGTCATGACTGGGAGGGGGGGGGGGGGGGGGGGGGTGAATACTCTATTTTGTCCGTATAGTATTCAGAAGTCCAGTTTAGAATTGGCAGTGTCTATATGATTCTGTTCTAATGGGAAACAGGAGAATTCAGAAATACATTTTGCAATATCATTATACAATGTTATAAATCGATTTGGTCAGTGACCTCTCTTAAGGATCACCTTTGAACAAATGATTATTTAAAATCAAACTTTAACTTGAATCAATTTTTAATCTAATCCCTGTGTTCGGCCGGTCACTGACCACAGCTTGTGTTGATTTATTTCCAAACTATGGAATGTGTAATTGAGAGTATTCACATTCTATATTCCACTGACTCTATATGTAAAGTCTTCATTTTTTTGAGAAAATTAATCGAATATCATACATTTAAGCTGCATTATTTATAACTATACGGGTGGAGGTTTAATCAATGTATGTACACTGCAAAAACTCCGGTGTTGATTTAACACCAGCTCGGAATCTATATATGTCCACACCAGAGAAGTATTGAAACAACACCCGTTTGGAATCAAACCGATGCTGTTTTAATAATTGGTGTTGTATAATCATCTGGTGTTAGACTAATACCAAAACCGGTGTTGTTTAACACTTATCTGGTGTGGAAATATATAGATTCCGGGCTGGTGTTAAATCAACACCGTTGTTTTTGCAGTATATTGACAACATTTACCTCCTTCATTTAAGATATCATGAGCCTTTTTTAATAATCTTAAATCAAAATAATTTTATAATTTTCAGTAAGAATTCGCGCAGACATACTGTAATCTCAGGTGCTGAATTATTGTTTTAGTGGCCCAAACATAGAATAGTGTGTGCAGGTCTTTGTAACCGAATGGAAAGGCACTTTATTAAATGTCTATTGGATAGGATTAGATCTTTTCCCTTGAATTTGTTGTTCGTTATATTTTCTCCATCATAATTAAACAGCTTCGCTTACCACATGTTTTATTACATGTTGTCTTTGTGTAACTGCTTACCAACCAGTATTAATCAGAACACATTATTATTATTATTGTTGTTATTTATTTGGTATTTCAAAATACATTATTAAACAATACAATTACATTAACAATGTGATATGCGTGACATATTACGAAAGACTTGGAATAGAGATGGAGGGGCTGCCTCAGTTTCGAAAATGTTAACTAAATTACCATGACCCGCAGGTCTTCCTTCCCACACCCCTTTACCTCCATCCAGGTCAGTATAAGAATATAAAAAGAAACATATGAATTATACGTATTCAACTTAAACTGGCAACAGTTCATTTGGCGAAACAAATGTAACATGGATCCATCAGCAATTATCATTTCAATTGATTCATGGCAATATAGATAATGAAAAGGGGGAAAAATGATGCATGTTATTTTACTTGATTGTGTACATATCCAAGCTGTTTCGAATATCAATTGATTACCTAATTATTGGAGGGCACTCTACAAGAGCTTGTCTACGAATGAATATTCTTACATTATATTGTAATTGTAAATTATTTGAAGAGAATACGTATATACATGTTGGTAAGAATAAATCCACTAAATGAATATATATTTTCGTGTGTTCCCTCATTAGATTTGCATATCAGTCATCGAGGTTTCGACCATCATAAGCCAACTCTTTGAAAAAGCTATTCCGTTTAAATAGTAAAATTTTGGTGGTCTTCTCACGACTTTCTTTTCTTGCATTGGGTCTACCTTAGATATAGATATTTTAAAAAATGGAAGAAAAAAACTAAAGATAGATAAATAAATGAATATATAAATTAATAAATAAATAAACAAATATATATAAATGGATGAGGTCCGGCAGCTTTTGTATGGCAAAAAAAATGAAATAAATAAGAACAAAAAAGAAAACAAAATTTTCCATTTGACTGATGAGAAACTCAGAGCTGTGAAACGTCTGATTAAATACTGATGAATCACATAAAATCAATTTCCTGATTAAAGAGATTTGCAGTGCGTGTGCATAAAGTGGATATTGATTTTTTATATGAATATAAGATTCGTTTGCATGTGTGTGTGTGTGTAAGATATCATGTGATGGAATGTTTCATTCTTAATGTTATTTTACTTTGCTTTTATTATTCAATCCTGTGTATTTTTTTAAAAAATATATTTGTCTGTATAAATTTTGTTCACTGACTTTTCGAGAAAAAAAAACAGCCTGACGCCTGACAGCAGTTTAAACCTATGAAAATAAAATAATCAAACATACAAGAGCGATCGAAGTCCTTTGAAATATCTCCTCATGTTCATGTGAAACAAAGTTTTATTTGTCAATGAACGTCCGGAATTACTATCGTTTTAAGATTTAGTGGTTTGGTCTAGTAGGCTATTGTTTTTAAATCTGTGAAAATTGAAATATTATGTAATTCAAACAATAAAAAAAGAGAAATGGTGAGGGAGGGACAACATCGAATCTCTTATTTGCATATCACTGAGTTGTGGATAAAACTGTTCTGTAAAAAAGGAAAACTTTCAAATGTCATAACTTATTTTTCTGCCGATTTTTAAGAAATTTACAGAATTAGGCTTGTTTGATACTCTATATTGATTCAAATCAGCATTTTTCTGGATTGAGGCGTTTCGCCTTCTAAGCACAGGTGACGCCAAACAAATAATAAAATAATAATGATCAATGATGATAATAATAATAATGATAATTATAATATTAATAACAATAACAATAATGATGATAATAATACTACTTATAATAATGGCAATAAAAATAATAACAAGAAAAAAGTCAGAATGCTAGCTTTCGGCAGAACATGAGGAGGGGGGGGGGGCTAGCTTTTGGGTGAAGGGTGGGGTTCTCATATAGCGCGATTCTACCCACCCTTTCAGTCAGGCCTATAATATAGAGGCGGTGCTTCATTTTTTCACATCATTCATGTTACTTTGATTATAACTCAATACACATCATTTGGAGAGGCTTCAGGTTTCCAAGGTAGTTCATATGATTCGCATCGTTACAATATCTTTAAGAATTGATTGAAACTATATTGGTCACAGTTTTCTGCTTTTTTTTTTGTTATAAAACTCTTTGCTTCCATTAGCTTTCAAAACGAAATGAATAAAATGCTAATTTCGCTACGGAACGCTCTCAGCATCGTATGGCTTCAAAGCTGCGGTTGACATAGCAACCACAGTGTAATTTTCATAATAGGCGCGCTTCCTCGCTATTCCGATCAAAGGCAAGGATAACGCGGAGAGTCTGCCTCATTTGATGGCTAAGGGCAATGAGCGAACGATGATGCAGATGAATACAAGAACTCGTATATTGTAAAAATCAGACACGGAGTACAAATCTTCGAACCAAGATGTTCATTTCACCATGATAAACAAGCATTCTTCGGTTTCGTGACGAGTCGTTTTCGCAGGAAAAGATTGCGTTTGCCTGAAAAAGGCGTGATTAACATTTTGACGCCGTGGAAGGAAAGATCTACGTATTGCTACGTTTCTAAACAAAGGAGGAAAACAACGACGTGTGTAACCTATTGATTTGTAATAATACCTGAAAGAGCGGACTGACCAAGTTCTGTGTTGTTTTATACACACCAATAGCGTGATAATGGGTAATGGAGCCTCATACAACAAGCCACGCACCATTTATTTAGATCTCGATGGGAGGATTGAAAAGGTAAGAAAACAACGTATTCGACTTCATAATATTTACCAGTAAAACCATTCGTGCGTTGATATTACAAGTTGCATTAAGCTCATTCAATAATCTTTTCTACTGCCAAGGAGTATATGAAACAATTCTTTGGTGATGTTTTCATACCATTTAAATGACGAAAGTGCACTTCTTTCCACGGCAAACAACCTTACAAATATTGTTTTATTTCGTTATAAAATGTAAAATATTGCTTTAATGAGGACCATGTGATTTAAAGACTGCTGTCATTCTTCTTTTAATCCATATTTATTAAGGTTTTATACTAAGATGGTAACGACAACAACTACAGCGATATTTCGGTAGACATAATAATAATAATAATAACAACATTATTTGTATAACGCTTATCACAAACCAAGTCCCTAAGCGCTTTGGAAAAAATTGAAAAAAGTAGGTATTTCAGCAAAAAATAAAGTAATTGTACAGTATATACATACTGTAAAACAAATAGGAAGAGAGAGAGAGAGAGATAGATGGGGGGGGGGGGGGGAGGAGGGGGAAAGGAAGGGGTATGAGAGAGAAACGTTATCGCGTTGATTTGTGTTTTACATAGTAAATATATGGAAAATCGGTAGTTTGTGACAAAATGTTTATTCCCCCCTATTTCTTTCATGAACGACAGTTATCTGCTTTCGGTGATACTAAATATAAATGTAAAAGAAGTGAGTAAGGCAACCATTGCAAAATCGATATTATTGTAATATTTCTTTCAATTAAAAGCGATGATAACGTCTAAAATCAATACTGTATAAGGATCCTACCCGCACACACATTATACACACAATGTAAATGTATATACATCTTTCAGTATATATTTGAAGATGAAAGATATCGAGTGATGGTTGTGAGTAAGATTTTTTTTTTTTTAGTTTTCATTCTTTCATGCCTTTTTCATACCAACATAATTCACAACTAGAACGAACATCAACATTTATTTTATAAGTTGACATTATCAGTATTATCATTTATTCGGCAAATAATACAAAAATGCATTTCAGTATAAACAATACAAAATAAGAAATATCAACCATTGGAACCCAAGGGACAGAAAAGGTTAACAGAATTACTGTTGCATGAAGCCTCCTGTCCCAGTGCCAATGGTTGATTTACAATATATATTAATAACTAAACAATAATAAAGTACTCGCAATATAAACGGGTGTAGCATGCAACATGAGTGATCGAAAACAATATGTGATATAGATAATATAAAACTATATGGACGAATTATGGGTAAAGATAAATGATAACCGTACACCCTCTACAGTTAACAACACACATTTTAAATTCAAGAGGGATATAGAAACCCATTAGTTGAAACATTCTGCAATTACACATCGAGTAAAAAAAAGCATCCTGAAAGCCCAAAACAATATAAACAAATGCGTATTCATCAAATAGATTTACAATTGCTAGTAAATAAAAATGAGTAGAAATGACGGGGGGGGGGGGGAGAAGAAAACTGAAGGTGTCAAAGAGAGAGAAAAGGAAAGAGTCGGAGAAAGAGAGAGAGGGGGTGGGAAGGGAAAATAACAAGTGACACAGGCAAAGAAATTGTAAACAAACCCAAAGTAGTATAATAATAATCAGACTTATTAAGACTTAACTTCTAAGGGATTAAACACTAAACAACTCATTTAAATCGGGCGCTGGCGGAGGTAACGCCCAAGCGCCATACAAGCCATCTCGATAATGAAGTCTTGACCACCCCCGTGCGCAAGGACCCGGGGAGCTCAATGAACAGTACAAAATATTTCAACCATATAAAAAATAGACTGTACATGATTGTTGGTGTAAAGTAGATTGACAAATTGAAACTATTTGAGGTTTTAAATAAATATATGAAAAACAAAGATGAACATTGGAAGCTAGCTGGCGTTATTAACATTATTCAAAGAAAGCGATGCTTTTAACGAATGTTTCTTATCAGAATAATTATTTTATAATTATTATCCATTTTCTGTTCTTTGCTGGGGATAATGAAGTACAAAGTAAGGCCCCTCGGGAAAGTGTTTCGAAGAATGAAAGTACTCCAATATTGATATTCAAGCATTCTTTTCGTAACCTCAAAATCAAAGATTTAAGATTCGGAATTTGTTCTGAAATTTTGAAATGCAACGCACTAGATTATCGCCTCGCCATCTTAGAGGCGGAAGCCATTGCATTGCCTGCGTTGATGACTTACAAGGAGGGCTTCCTTTTCGTTTATATTGTAATGAACTGGTATCTTCATCAGTTGTTGAACTTAATAATAATAAATTAAATAACAATAAAAAAAAAAAAAAAAAAAAAATATATATATATATAGTAAATAGTGGTAGTAAAATACGAACTGTAATTGGCTACATTGGTACCGCGTGACCTCCCTTCAAAAAGTTATTTTGTACATATGTACAATATATCTTTCGATTTATGGAGGGTAAAACCCGTGTTAAAAGGAATGGGGAGAATATCGATGAACGACAATGCGCATTTAGCCAGTAACCCCTTCGCGTCTGCATTTACTAAGCGCATGCAATGCGCTGAATCTTTATTTTTACAGTGACGTCACCTTTTCCTGACTTGTGTAACTTTACATTATGGACGGTACATTTAGGATGGTACGTGTGCAATGGCACGAATGCTTGACAATCAGCCTCCCATTTGCTCGCGTATAACAAGCTAAGTAGGCGTTGTACAATTTACTATAATAAATAATGAACGTTCTATCATACAATATTACTGGAATATATTACTCCAAATATAAAATTATTCCTCGTGCAGGTTTATTTCACCTCGGCCTTCGGCCTCGGTGAAATATGCATGCACTCGAGATAATTTTTTTTTATTTGTCGTACATATAATCCAGTATATTGTACAATATATTGTACACTATTTATATAATATATATATATATATATATGTATTGTGAAAGAAATGGATGAAGAGAACAATGGTAGACATAGCTTAAATCAAGCTATCTGCCCTTTAGAAAAAAAATGGTGATGCCAAAGGAAACTATGATTAGTGAGTGTCGAAAATATGTTTATCTGACGGTCAGTTGGATCGGGGTCACCCTTGCCATTAACCCGTCTCTGTGGTCTAGTGGTTAAGGCACCGGCGTTCCAAGCTGGGGGCCCGGGTTCAATTCCCGGCAGAGACATTTTTTTCGGCATCCCACTTTTTTCCAAAAGGCAGATAGCTCTTGGGCACCTTGATTTAAGCTACGCCTACCATTGTTCTCTTCATCCATTTCTTTCACAAAATATTTAGATAAAAGAGTTGCCAAAGCTGTTTTACACGTATAATTTCTCACATTTATTTATATATATAAATACATACATATATATATGTATATATATATATATATATATATAGTCAAATGATCTGCTCGGAGATTATAAGTAGGTTCAAACAAAAAAAAGTATAAAAACTCCGTGGACAGTAATATTTTAACGAATTTTAGCCCATAGGGCTTTGTCAAGTTATGAAAAAAATTATTAGATTGCGTCAAAATAAATTTTGGTCATCCTTTGTGCGCTTCTGCTCACTGTTTTGGATACGTGCATCTTTATGATGCTTTATTTTGACGCAATCTAATTAATTTGTCATAACTTGTTTTTAATGTCGCATGATCGATCTATAATGAAAAATCATAATATATATATATATTTATTTATTTTGTTATTTATTTATTTATACACAACCACTCACAGTAAACTTGGCTGCGTCTGAGGCTTTTCCTTCTTTTCGCCAAGTCTCGTTCTTCACACGATAAAGTAAAATTAAAATGCCCTTTCTTTCCCATCAGATCATCTTCAGTACCCATTGTGGATCCCGGGATATCCATGATCTTCTAACCTCAGCCGCCGGTGTGAGTAGGTAAGATCCATGATTCCATTTAGTCCAATATGAAAGCAATATACATGTACGTATACACAGGGGCCTCGGGACCGGAGGAGTCCGCAGGCACAGACCCTGATTCAAACTCTGATCAAGAAGTGTGTCTCCACGCAAAGACTAGCACTCAGTACATGTGGCATTTATAGCAGGCTGCACATTCAGAAACTTAAACTCAAGGGAAGGGTTTGCACAGCAGACTACATGTAGGGCGGGATGGCGGGGTCTGCAGGATTCAGCCCCTCCCCCTCCACACACGCACACAATGGATTCCCCCCAAACAGCTTCAAAGACGTAAAAATAAACATCTTATTATGATTTATTGCATGGACTCTTTCGGCTTTTCGGCTTTACCCTTCCTCCAGTTTCCAAACTGCCCTGTGGCATCTGATACATGCCTCAATTATTGTAACTTATCTTGTCAATTAATTTTAATGCCAGTATTCTTGATTGGAAACCTTGAAATAATAAACGATTATCGTCTCTGTCATTCTGTTATTTCCGTCGTTAAAATGTCTATCTGCGCACCCTTCGGTGGATTAAAGGGGTAATTTTGAATAAACCCAGGGCCGTAGCTAGGAATTATTGTGAAGGGGTTCTGGATTAGAAATAAATTAACCTTTTTTTTCAGATACACGCATCGACTCATTGTGGGCGAGGGGGGGGGGGTGGGATGAAGTCATTGGAAACCCTGGAATTTTCCATCCACCAAGCTACAATGAACGACTTTCCTCCTTTTCTCTCTCTCTTTTTTTTTCTTTTTATTTTGCTGTTGGCAAGCGGCAGGGTTCCGCGGAACCCAGGAACCCCTGGCTATTATACAATATAAAATAACAAGAGGGGATATGACATCATCAGTTTGCTCATGAAGACATGCCTGGAACTGTTTCACCGGAATAACGCAAATCTTTAAAATTCTATAACTTTGTTATCCTTGACCAATTTTTTTTAAATAAAATTCTCAATATTTTGTTTGTCTGATTTTTCTTCATCTGTTCAAATAATATTATTTCCAGCCTGGAGTACCCCTTTAAAGCCTGCTGCCTTTAGGCTTGGTAAATCCCCCTAAATGCATCTGTCACTATTCAAATTTACAATAATTGTATAATACATGCCTGAAAGCGGTAATAATGTGGAAGGCATGAAATGAGATTGTGTTTTACAGGGCAGATTTTGTGATTTATTTGAAGATTTATTTTTTATTAGGCACCCGGCCAAACTAGAATTTCTGCGTATTTCTTCATTTAACAAAGATTTTTAAAGTGTGAATACCCGATCATAAAAATTTATTTCCAAACGCAAATTGAGATATTGTGCTGTCAAGGCGCTAGATATTTAATATTTGAATATTTGAGTGTTCACAAAATTAATAATCGGCGGAATGTCACGTTATAAACTACTTAGACTTGCTTTACCAAAGCTCTAAGCGAACTTTAAGAAATATGTGAAATGTAATGATGGAAAAATGTAATTTTATTTCTTACATGAGATGAATACTTAAACACCTCAAATCCATATCAGCTGCCTTCACAAGTAACATGAAAACGCCACCAGTAAACAGTAAAAAAGCTTTAATGAAATTACATACAATTTTGTTTTGACATTTGTTACCTACTCTTGCACGTGAGAGTAAAAGCAACAGTTTCCTCTGCGAGAAAAGCAAAAGAGGGAAATTGTTTGCGGATGGGCATCGAATTTCGATTTGAAAATGTCAGCCACCAAGAAAGAAATGACACTTAAAGACCACGAAGAAAAGAGAAAAGACGTGCCCTTTCAGCCATCCAAATATCAATCGTATTTCAGACCGTCATACTCCTGTTTTAACAGCTGAGCTAAATCACTCTTCGTTACCTCTGAAAAAAATTACAAATTTCTCCACTGTCATTCTTTGCGTTTCCATAGGAACATAAATTATAAAGACAGGATACGTATCATATTTTTTGTATTTGATCTCGATTTTTTTTATATTTGTTCAAAGACTTGTAAAACATATGGTGACACCAATTAGTCTCTGTGGAAACGAATATTACACGAGCCTTCTGGAAACCAACTCATGATATTTCTATTAAAATCCCGGCTTGCCCATACCCCGGTTTTCACACTCGCCATTTACACGCGCACGCATCCTCCTCCCCCTCCCCCACACACACTTGCAAAACATTTACACATCAAGACCAACACGCGCACACGCGATTTAGCGCGTACACACACAACACACAACATCCGCACACAGTCTCGCAAGAACACGTTTTCAGTATTACTCTAACCCTAAATACAATGGTAAAAATATATCATCGTTGCCCCCCCCCCCGCCACTCTCCATTCCTCTTGATGCGTTTTGTTTTAATCTCACACTCTCTCCCGATTCGCAGATGGGCAACCATAGCTCTCAAGGATCAGCAAGGAGCATTGGTTTCTATAGCTCCAACAATGCCCATTAACACAACAAGGTAAGCCCTGATTTTTCTTTTCTAGTTATTCGATGGTAACAATTTATTTGAAATATAAATAATGAAGATGACAATGATGAATATATGATTTGAATTCAAAAAAAAAAAAACAACAACATTATGATACATTTATATAAATGACACGGCCAAGCCCCCCCCCCCCAAAAAAAAAAAAAAAAAAAAAAAACAGTCAATATTTTTATTGTTTTATATTTACTTGTCAGGCTTATCAATGGTTGTCTATAATTGTGTGCAGCTTTATATAATGATATTGCTGATTACTTCGTATTATGATAAATACGGAAGCAATCAAATGACAGATCCAACATAAGAACACTGCCTGAATGTTAATGGCGGCCTGTCGCTAAGGTTTCAATTAATCATAAATGCATTAGCATGTTATTCTTGGATAGGAGAATCAGAATGCATTAGGTGGATTAAGTATTTTGTTGGTCTACCTTTTCTTTTGTCGTTTACCTATTTTGTTTGTTGTTGCTGCTGCTATTTCTAGGAGTAGTAGTGCTATCATATGAGGCTGATGATGTTGATGAAGATGATGATAATAACAATTATATTACTATTACTACTACTACTACTACTACTACTACTACTACTACTACCACTACTACAACTTCTACTACTACTACTACTACTACTACTACTACTACTACTACTACTACTACTACTACTACTACTACTACTTCTACTACTATTACTACTACTTCTACTACTACTACCACTAATACAACTTTTACTACTACTACTACTACTACTACTACTACTACTACTACTACTACTACTACTACTACTGATAATAATAATAATACTAATAATAGTAGCCTTATAATAACAATTACATTGACACACTTATTTTAATAATTGTTAATTTTATTATCATGTAACAAAACTAATTGTTTTTAAATGTTTTTTTTCAGGGATCCATACAAGGTGGTTGTCACTCAAAACCGTCCTGGTGAAGGTATGTATCGAATTCGATTTATTCCCATTTCATTTTAATTTCTTTATTATGATAAATGAAGAAAACTTTATTGAGCCTGTGAATATTTATTTAAATAAAGTATTGAACTGCAGTCTTCCCAGTCAAGCTCATCCCTTTCATTAATTCGGAAGTAGGGGTAAAGATAGATCGGAATAGGTATCTTCCTTTTATATACAATGCCAATTTTACCAAGGACATATATTATGATACACTCTTAAAACTGGTGTGCAACATACTGTCCACACAACAATTGGTTAAAACTTTAACCCAATTCTGGGTACATGGGGTAGTTTGAAACCAATAACGTGTGCTTTGAATGGAAACTACACAGTATTGGTTGAAAACTACCCAGAGTTGAATATTTTTTTTTAGCCAATTGCTGTGTGGTCAGTATGTCAGTCACAATAGCGAAGACTCTACTTTTCACCAATTAAAGCTCTAACGAATTTATTTTGAATGATAGACACTGATTTTAGTATGACAGTAGCATTGAACCGTGTTTATTTGTTTAATTGAATGTTTTTATTACATAAATATCCGTGAATATTATTTTGCAGTTGAGTTTTTGGCCTGGTATTACCTTCTATTAATTTCCAATGAACTTAACATTCATTTTATTTGGGCAATAGATGATGCGTTATTATTTGGCTCTTGTTGACATCATGGATATAATTATGTCACTGCCAGGAAACACTGGATGTACACATTTTGGTACTAAACAAGTGAATAAGGCATTGTATACATTTGAAGGCCCCCAATGTGTACGAACCCAAACACGAAGGGTAAATATGATTTTATATCAGTTACCATTGAAAACGATAAAAAAAAAGCCTTTCGCCAGGCATCGCAAGGCATATTTCAGGCAATTCGGTTAGGTGTGAGGGGGCCTTTAAAACGGAAGTGTGCGAATACTGCAAACTTATATCACACTTGCATGATGAGTTAATTTGAAAACAGTACTTTCCTATTTTTCCTATTTTCTGGTATGTTAGTTCGCATACATTCGTAATTCCAAAGCTTCGTTATTCCGAAGGTTCGGTTATTCCGAAGGTTCGTTATTCCGAAGGTTCGTATTTCCGAAGGTTCGTAATTCCGAAGGTTCGTTAGTCCGAAAACGAAATGAGGTTCGTAATTCCGAAGGTTCGTTAGTCCGAAAACGAAGTGAGGTTCGTAATTCCGAAGGTTCGTTAATCCGAAAAAGAAATGAGGTTCGTTATTCCGAAGGTTCGTTAGTCCGAAATCTAAATGATAAACTAACCTTATTTCGTTTTCGGACTAACGAACCTTCGGAACAACGAACCTTATTTCGTTTTCGGATTAACGAACCTTCGGAACAACGAACCTTGTTTCGTTTTCGGATTAACGAACCTTCGGAACATCGAACCTTATTTCGTTTTCGGATTATCGAACCTTCGGAATAACGCCACAAATGTTCGGATTAGCGAACCCTTTTACGTTTTCGGATTAACGAACATCGAGGTATAGGCAATTTACGTGTTTCGGAATTACGAACCTTCGGAATTACGAACCTTCGGAATTACGAAGTGTAACCATGTTAGTTGACTTCAACTTAATCCAATGTCTTGTTACATGAAGCATATTGCTTGGTTGTGGAGCTGATCTATTCAATTAATCGCACTCAATACTCAATTATTTTCATGACTGCGCTTATTTAATTTCAATTGTTTTCCATTCATTACATTTATCCGATTCTACTTGTATTTATATACGTATTCGTTTGATATTTATCTTTATATCTATTTATCTGTTTTATTTATTCATTTCATTTCATTTATTGGTTTCTGCAACACTTTTTCATAAACACATTAACAAAGAAAGTACAATAATATTATACATATAACTGACAAAGAAAACATTGAACAAAATTGAATTTTATATTAAAACATATCGACTTTTAGAAGGTTGCAGGGGTTGCCACTATAAGCTAAGCTTGACTGCGTGGAAACCCCAGAAATCAATGATAATTATTATTCATCCTACATATCTTAACGTAAGGGTGCAGGTGCATAATGGGGGGGGGGGGGGGGGGGGGGGAGGAACGCCCTTTTTTCATCTATTAATTTTTCATTCTCAGGGCGGCGGGGGGGGGGGGGGGGCATTGTGGATCATCCAATCCCCTCCCCTTTTCCACATCCCAGTCTTGTTTTCCTGGTTAATCAGTGAATGAGTCATAAGAGGTTTATTAATCATTCGCCAAGGTCCAAATGCTGTTATTTTACTCGCTATTAACCAAAAGGGTGACACGACATTTGCTCCTGCGACAATTGCTCCGGTCATAATATCACAGAGGGCATAGGATTAGAGATAGGATTGTAATACAGTTTTTGGTTCAGAATATTGTAATGATTACGATTAGGGTTTATTTAGTTTTGGAGGTTAGGTTTTATGTTTCACTTAATGTGTAGATTTTCCATCGGAGCAATTGTCGCCGGAGCAAATGTCATGGAACCATTAAAAGATCCATCATTTAGCGTACAAAGGGACGTTGCAACTGTAATGAAATACAGATTGGATAATGTTTTATTCGGCAAGTGAGAAGGGGGAAGAGATAAGAATAGAGAGCGATGGAGAAGGTAGGGGTGCGGAAAAGAGAAAATACAAAAAAAAAGAGTCATGAGAGTGGGGGATATGAGTGAGAAAAATAAGAACAAATGAAGACACAGCCAGAGTAAGAGAGTATACAAGAGAAAGAGAACCAGACAGAGAGGGATTTAGGCAGAGAGAGAGAGAGAGAGAGAGAGAGAGAGAGAGATGAGATAGAGAGGGAAAGGTGGACAGATAGAGAGAGAAAGTAGGGAATGCCGGTGGAAAGAAAGAACTCCTTAATTAATGTCGCAGCAGCTGTCTCTTGTTTATCTTCAACAATTTCTCATTTCTAGACAAAGATAAACAAAAATCAAACATTTTGCCAAACCCTGCCAATCAATATCAGACAGATGTAGATGTTTTCTGGATATTATGGGGGCGTGGTTATAACTTTTGTTTTTCAATCTGAGGGACGTGGGTTCTATCCTAGTGTTTTCCTTCAGCAAGAAATTTATCGACATTGTGCTGCACCCAACCCAGTTGAGGTGAATGGGTACCCGGTCGGAAGAAATTCATCGATTGCTTGAGCGCCTATAAATGATGAAAAAAATAATAATAAAATGATATGTTAGAAACAACACCAATGATGTAAACGTAAATACCCCGGGGGGGGGGGGGGGCGCGCACTTCAATTGACGAGTGGATACCATGTGCGACCATGGGGTCCCAAAAAGCACCCTAAACAAGTATTTTCCATATTCTGAAAATGCACCCCTTAATAAGTATTGGCATGTGAAACCCTACCCTTAACACGTATTGGAAACAAAACGATACTCTCAAATATTCTCTGAATTGAACCCCTAAACAAGTACAGCGATATTTTAATTGTTATATGTCACGGACGTAAGTTTCACCTTTAGTACGGCCCCACCTCCCACACCTCGCGCAAATCGGACTCTAAACACATCGTGTTGAATGTTGGGGCAACAAGTGTATCCTTTATGAAACATTTTAGTCTTTTTTTATACCCTCGCAAATTTGACCCTAAACACGTAGCTTTCCTAACGAAATAGGTACCGTTTTTTTTCATTATTTTAGTGTTTTTGACACCCTTATTACGTTACGTACGTGACGTGCCCTCTCTTGAAAAAGACATCCTTTTTACGTGTTTTTATGGTCACACATGGTATCCACTCGCCAATGTCAGTGCCCCTCCCCCCGGGGTAAATACCAAAGGTGCTGTAATAAAAGTCGTTGAGTGTTGAAAAAAAAGTGTTGAACTAACCCCCAAAATCTGACACCTGACTAGAATGACCGGTGCTGTAACTAATAAACAGCACAGTTTTTGTTGTGTTCTCAAATCGAAAATCTCCGTTTAAGCTCTGATCATGCTGACCAATTAACTCTTTGATTTCTGGGCCGTCCTATAGGCTCCTTACGACAAACCACTTCTGTCTTCTGCATAAGAAACAACCGGCATTTAGTTTTTCTTGTTTCAAATTATGTGCTTTGTGTTGACCTCTTTCGTTTTTCTTGTGGGAATATCACCTGCGTCATCTGATTAATCTGTGCGTAATATGATCGTTATTTTGCTTTCTAAATGGCATATTGACTGTTCATGTTATCTTGAAGCCAAACCATTTAATGTTTTGTGATTTGTAGGAAACCGAATAGGATAGCTTGTTGTCATAGCCTCTGGGGAGTAAACATGAAAAGCCCGTGGAAAAGCCCTTTTCTTATTTTCAAAATCTTGCTATCTCTTAGTGTGCTGTCCTTATTATTTCATTTTGTTATTGTTGTAATCTGGATTCATCTACTTCTATTTTGTTCGTGTCGCCCATAAGACTTTTTACGTCATGAACACCAACCCCTTAGAAAATTGAGAAAAGTCAGTTAAAAAAAAATAAAAAGATGGAAAAAATAGAAAAAGCGAATACAGAAGAAAGAATAACTGAGAGGTGTATTGAATCTTGAAACATACCCCCGCAATTAAATAAGAAAAAAAAAACATATACGAACGTCTCACCCCACCCGATGTTAAATACCCCAGCAACGACCCTGCTCATATGGGCGTAAAAATACGAATGACAAGACTTTCATAAAATACATCGTATTAACAAATGACTTTAAAAATGCATTGCGTTTTATTGATTACACGCGGTATGAATTGGAATTATTGATCTGGGAAAACATCCGCCGTTTCATAATTCTTTTAAATCGCCGTTTGATAGAATAGCTTTAATTGAGAACGCATTTGAATTAATTCGATGGGATAATGGTTTGTATGATAGAAGAGAAATAAAAGCGACTTGACGAGTGTTAGAGCGATTTCGTTCTTTTCTGTGTGTAAATGGGCTTGCGTGGGGAGTGAGCACTCGAACCTTCTTTTCGCTTTTTATATTGTAAATTTCATTCAGTTTTATTAATGTTGATCAATGAATTTTCTGCATAACTATTATATGAATTGTAAATTTATATTGGTTATAAATGGTTAATATTTACATTTTGTTAGTTAATGAATTTATCTACTGTATATGAATATGTTAATACTATGACATTTTGTACGATTATTTGTATTTTTGGATATTTTGTCTATTTTGCAATGTACCATCACTTTGATTTTGAACTGAATGATTTAGTAAATATTATTACAAAACAAAACAAAATATATTACGGGATCCGATCTCAAAACTGGGTTATAGTGAACTAAAACCTCTTATTCTATCACTAATGGGTGGTTTTACTAGCATCTCTTGAAGAAGTGTAAAGGTAAACAACATATTATTGTTAGCCGAAAATGAAAGAACTTAAAAAATGACGAAATTATCTTGCACTCTTAAAAAGGTTGGGCAAAAAAGGCCAAATTTTAAACCATCACTTGGCAACATACTGTCCACACAACTATTGGTTAAAATATGTTCAAATTGGGTAATAAAATATATATATATAGGCGAAAAAAATGACAAGACGATTGGACTTTGCTTATAGACCACAATTTAATCCGAGCTTTCGGCCTTGGGCCTTCTTCATGGATTCTATGTTAACAAAATCGAAAATTTAATTCATAGATTCAAGTAGGTTTTAATATTCAAGTATAGACTTCTCAATTTGAGGCTTTCTCACCAAAAATCGAGATTTAGGGGAAAGAAAACCGGTGCTGAGACGTTTGTCGATATGCTGATCAATTCAGTGACATTTTGCTAATGAGTAACTCTTGTCATGTGAATGACATTCAATAGGTAGACGGGTAAGACTTAGACACTAAAGGGGATGAATCGGGCTGCAGGCCACACTACATACCCGTAGCTGTACTTACGTATATTCCTTACAGGAGAATAAAACGTTTGGAACAAGATAGCTTTTTGTAAGGAAAAATATATGAAGAAAAACAAATCTATGGTAATTCGAGGGGGGAACATGAGAAAAGTTATGAGCATTTCTATGTGGAAATCAGTTATTTTTTAGACATCTTTCTCCTGGCAATACGACCAACATGTATGATGTAACACTTGTTACTCCCGATCTGCTTTTCAACAAATTTTAAATACTTAAATCGTCTCTATTTATAAACGATCGGTTGTTTTTCCCATGGTCAAAACATGTATAGAGATTTCGTGAAATAGATCGTGGACAAACACATTGTTAATATCACTAGAATGTGCAAATACAGATGTTTTGGGGAACATTTTCGAAGAATGGAGTTGTACTTGTGTAATATCACCAATCTTGGTTGCATTGCCAAAATGAACATCAAAGCATTATTGATTTCAGCATTCAAATGCTTACAACATTTTCATTGTTCGTCTAATTGCTTCTAAGCTTTTATTGATCCCGTTCTTTAGTTTTGTTAATATTTTCTTACAAAACTAACTCGTTCAAATGGTCCTTACATCCATCGTGATGCCTCAGCCATTTTACTGAAACCGACCCCGGATCGACCACAGGTATTTTGAATGGCATATTACCGGTCTGTTATGGGGACGGTTTCACAGGTGTGACCTCCTCGTAAAGAAGCGAGTTGATTGGATGTGTGATAGCGCTCACAACAAGATATAAATAGAAACGAAGCGACATTTGAGTAGGTGAATAAACTGGACCTACCCTTAGTATAGGAATTGACTTCTAATTCGATGACAGCGTATGCTTGCAATTTCATTTAATATCGTGGTAATAGGAACAGCAATGTAAAGACAACCATATGCATTAATATGGATAAAAGAAAAAAAATATGGATGAAGTAATGAAACCAATCCTAAAGGAGAATGAAACTCTTGGAGCAAGTTAGCTTTTGTGAAAGCAGAAAAATCAAAGAATAAGATCAACAAAAGTTTGAGTAAAATAGGACTAGCAATAGAAGAGTTATGAGCATTTGAATGTCGAGATCACTAATGCTATGGAGATCCTCCCGTTGGCAATGCGACCAAGATCTATGAGGTCACATATGAAAAACTCTCCCCTTTTGGACACTGAAAATATACCCCAAAATATCTCTTTTTGCTCATTCTAATCATATGACAAACGATTCATCAATGATATAATGTCGTGAAACCTCTGTACTTGTCCTCTCATAAAGAGAACACCTCACCTTGTGATAGACTCTATAAAAGTGAGAATATAAGTGATATAAGTACTAAAGTAATGAGGGAGTTGTACGTGTGTGACATCACAGATCTTGGTCGCATTGCCAATGGGAGGAACTACATGGCATTAGTGATCTCAATATTCAAATGCTCATAACTTTCTTATTATTCATTCAATCTTCCTCAAACTTTCAACGATATGTTTCTTTGATTTTTCTCTTTGATATGGATTCAGCTGGTTTCAAGGGTTTCATTCTCCTTTAATCATCATTTTAAATCAATATGTATAATCATCTTTTACAATACAGAGAGTTGAGTTTTAACATCAACTACATTTTTGTTTTCTTTCATTCAAGTTATCTAAAATCAACCAAAGCCACCAACACCAAAGCTATATCTCTAACATTATACATTTATTTACTTCCTGATCTGTATTTGATAAGTAGATAACTCATGAATTATGTTTCATTATATTGCATTATGCTATACCTTCTCTATGTTAAATTTCGATTTGTCATTTAATCTTTGTATATATCTGTATAATAATTGGAAATCTATGGAAAATGTATTGATGAATTACTGATTTATACGACATACAGTTATGAATATTTTTGTTAATGTTATCATTGTATATATTTAAAAACAAAATGTTCATGCCTAATGAATGAAGTTTGAATTTATTATTGAATTTATTATTGAATTTATTAACAAACTTCATTCATATGGCATGAATATTTTGTTTTAACATATATACAATGATAATATAAACAATTTGTTAACAAATTCAAATTCAATATCAGTCTATAGTTATCAAAATAATGTAAGACACTAATTTCTATGATCATAATTTGTTTGTTCTTCTTTAAATTATTCATCGTCTCATTCTGTCAGTCCTTATCAAATCATTTCTTCCGAGATAACATCACGTTTGTAGGTGACAGGGTTGCTTTTTTATCACGGTTTGACAGCTCCTCCGCTGATAACCCGTTTATTTTCACACATTTATGATATTATCGACCATGCATATATCCATACCTCTCAAGGATGAAGAAGAGGGTGCAGATGGAGGTATCACGCTCAAATGAAAACAAATACAATCATAAATCAAATAAATAACACTTTGAGCCCCCATCCATGGTGAGGTGAAACAAATGATAATTCAATGTTGATTTTAAACCATGACAAATGGTGTGCCGCAAGGGAGAGGGTGTGTGTGTGTGTGTGCGTGTTGGGATGATTGTAAGGTAAGAGTGAAGAGAGAGAAGAGATACATCAAGAGAGATCAAACGATCAAGAGAGAGAGAGAGAGAGAGCAAAGGGGGAGAGAGGGGAAAGAGAGGAGGAGGAGAGCGAGGGTGCATATGGGTTGTGTATGTGGATGTGCGTGCCTACGTTTCGGGGTGGGGTATTTATACGATAATCCCTGGGACTCACGTTCCTGAATAAAATATAAACTGTAACAAACGTTGTAAAACCCAATGGCCCGTATTCTGAAGTCAGGTTTAACTTAGACCATGGTCTAACTCTGTACTAAAATTATGGGAAGCCAAAAGTGTCAACATTTTTATTAAGTTGTATATTTATTATGTTTACTGTGCTCTTTCCTGATCATCTATTCATACTTCCTACACAATTATGAATGATATGAGAGCCAAATGAGCTGTAATATTATATTTAGTGTTAGTGATTTATTTATTTATTTATATTCATTTATTAAAAATATTTAAAAGAAGGGTACCCCGATCGGCAACAAGTTAAACCCGACCTCAGAATGGCGTTATGGAGCTATATAATTACTCTATAGGCTTACCACATTCAAGCGGATCGGAGAAGGGGGGGGGGGGGGTGGGATGACTGACTATTTCACCTGTCCATGTTTCGAAAGATCCCCCACCTCTTGCCTTGCTGTCTATTACCTTGACATCAATAATTGAAAAAGGTATGTCACTATGGCCCTGGGAACGATTTTTAAAATAGGGGTACTGATGTAAATTTGAATAGAGAGAGAGAGAGAGTCAGATATTTTCACTACAAATTAAAGGTCATTTTTGCTACATTTTCATTTTTTACACATCTTCCACAATACCTGGGGGTGCTGCCTATGGAGAATAATACACGCAGCACCCACAGGGACATTTTTGAGGGTGCCTCAGCACCCCCAGCACCCCTACTTTCAATGGCCCCCTCCGCTCGAATTTTATTTTTTCTGTGCCATGAAAATGCATTAGAAGGAACAACCTTTAACATGTGGAAAGTGATTTTTATGTCATTTAGTCAAATTCAACCATTTTTTTTTGCAAGAGGAAAAATAAGATGGAAATATGCCTAATACAAAAAACACACCTTTCCTCTGATTACAAACACCTTTGTCGTTCATCTGCTTTTCAACACCAGTTTGACCCTATCATAACCATTACTATCATCACCATTATATTATTAAAATAATTAAGACCCAATCATAATTATGTTGTTTGCTATTATCTGTGTTGCACCAATCTTTAATATTTTGTAATGAATTATAGAGTTCGTGATATGGTTGCACACATTCATGCCATGCAAATGCAATATCTGTTCATTAGCATAACATGAAATGGCGCACTACGATCAAGCCTGTGACCTAGTTTCCTAACCGCCGCCCACAGCCATCAGCCATGACAGCAGTCGCAATAAATAAATCCGAGAAATTGAAACGGTATGTGACAAGACATCAATTTCTCGGTGAAAGGCAGTGAATGTATAATCATAATGCCATGATAAAGTAAATTATAGGTCCATGATAGTGGTACTGTAACAACATATTAATGAAGGAAATACTTTTCTAATTGTATACCAGTAGTCGTTTTGCCCCACAAGACCGAATGACAATAAGGAACATTGTGAACTCAACCTGACAGATAAAGTTTTCTCTTTTGTTTTTCTTTTTAAATCTAAAAGCTTTTCCCTTTCCCTACCAAATAGTGTAAAACACCATTTGACCTTATTAATACGGTAAAACTTATAGCGCCATAAGTGTAATTTAATCAAGAAAACCGATTAAAAGTACCTTGATTATTACCTATATATCAGCAAGAACTGGAATATCAATTTTCATATTGTATTTATTAGGTTGATAGTCGTATAACGAGCCAAAAGTGGCAATACTTATACTATATTTGGCATCATTTGGCTTCATGTGAGATCAATGCATTGAATTTGTACATTTTTTTCGATTTGTTGCAATAAATAGAATATTGGCGGAATGAGACATTAATTACAAATAACATTTCAAAATACCTGACCAGAGGTTTCAACGTACCAAATGAAGAGCTGCTTCGAGATGTGTGTATTTTTTTCTTTAATGAATTTAGAAATGTTTAGGCTTGCTTCTCATTTTGGCTTTGAAGTACAGCAGCCTGATATTTTCCGTCAATGTTACTTATACCTCCTGAAAATTTGATAGAACGACTAGCGTACCTAAGGGGGGGGGGGCCCTGACGAGTCATAACTCATGCAGGGGACGTATCTCTGCCCCCCCTGACGAGTCACAACTGATACAGGTGACGTGCCCCCCCCCCCTTTGGAGAAGCCAAATTAATAATTTGTAATGTAAAAATGCAATAAAAACAGACGCGTATCCCCTCTTTTGAACCTGGAGACCTTCTCTTTTTTTTTGCTTGTCAATTCTTTTACTGGTAAGAAATCCTTTTTTTTTTGGCTGAGGACCTTTTTTCAATTTTTTTTTTTGCTTGTCAATTTTTTTCGCGGACGAAATATCCTCCAAGAAATTCCCCCCCCCCTTCTAAAAAATCCTAGGTGCGCCAGTGGATTGATCTGCCATGATCACAATGTTTTCAAAACGAATGTATAACCATGGAGCTATGATAGCTCCATGGTATAACATTACAAACCAAAACGTTTTGGGCTGTTTATCAGTGTGGACCATTGGGGAACTGAAGCCAAATTTAGTTTTTAACAAAGTTGCGAAGGAGCGAATCGCCGAAGCATTTTTTTATTTTATTATTAAAAATCGGAGTTTGTAGTATATTATGACATTCACATGATTGATTATATTCGGGGAAAATGTCATGTTCCATTTTCCTGCTTCCCTTTTCTTTATTTTCCAACTTTGCTTGGCGGTTGAATTTGAGAAGATCCAATGCCCTCTCTCCATATCTTTACGACAGTGGTATGTAATGTACGCGTCCCCAACAGGCTTTCGTTTTTGAGATGTAGTCTATCTGCAATGTCCGTGATGATAATCCGAATGAAAAAAAAAATTACCTCGAGGGAAACTGTATATCAATTTCGATTTCACACACCACTGACCATACACCATAGTGCTAATGAATGAATGCTGTTGAATTCAATTCTAAATGTAATTGCAAACGTGTTTTCAACGACAGGCGTATACGTGATCCCCCTTAGTTTTTGCCATAACCATAAACTTGCAATAACATAATAAAGAAATCAATCAATTTTAATATGTGTTGAACGTCAGTGACAACCGTCTACAACAATATGATATATCCTAATGGGGGTTATGACAAAAATAACAACGAACAAAATCAAACCAAAAACAATAGTCAAATGTTGGGTAAAAAAAAAATAATGACTATATATTTTACAGTGCAACGCTGGCTTTTCGGTTGTGAGATTAGATTCGATTGGCGGTTCCTTGAGTGTCACCTTGAGCACATTATTTGTATCATTTTTATTTTCATGGTTATTATTGTTATTACTATTATTATTATTATCATTAATATTATCATTACTATCAACATCATCATCGTCTTCATAGTTATCATCATAAAAAAGATGATGACAAAGATAAAAATCTTTATTGTTCGAAAAAAAAAAATTGCTTTGCCCAATTGATCGTGGACCCGGCAGCCGCTGTGCAGCGCCAGATCGACGAGACTCTATCCCTTAAATCGTTGAACGCCAAACAGAGTAGCAGCAACTCCCATCTTTTAATGTCTTTTGGTCTGACGCGGCCGGGGTTTGAACCTCCGACCTCCCGGTTGTGAGACGGACGCTCTACCAACTGAGCCAACGCATTATTGTTATTATTATAAATATTATTATCATGATTAATATTAGTATCACTATTATTGTGGTTTTAATTATCATTTTCATGTACATGGATATAATCATTTTAATTTTGTGAAGAGGGCGGGGGGGGGGGCTGTGAGACAAAAATTATTTTCATCAACCAAAAACCACTTCCTCATCAAGCTATTAATCGGCTTCTTTGAAAATAAGATGCCTAATTATCGAATTGGTATGAGAGTTGCATCGAGACAGCTGAGTCTCTTTGGAAGATTGCGGAAAAGAGACGTTAAACAACGGTTTCGCCTACCTTAATGACTACCGCGTTCACCGCCATTAAATTCTACTTTTCCATCAGATGATAACATACATTGAAAACTCGTTACGTAAACGCATCGTGAACATGATGAATATTAAATTTACTTATTAATAAGCGTTGGCCGGGCAACCCAGTTTTGTTACCAAGGAGATGGTGATAATCATTGGTAACTAGATTATTCAACAGTCCTCACAATCGAACCCATTTCAATAATGGGAGGATATATATTTTATCTCTCTTTATTTTTAATGAGTACAGGGAAATATGAAAGCTTTTAACATGATCATCTCGCGCTGGCATTTAGAACATCATCCTCATCACGATGATGTGATGAAGCATTGTTGATTTTTTTTCCAGATTGAAAAGGATATACAAAATTTAGAATTCATTCTTGCATAATGACAAAGGGAAAAAAAATTAGTGCTCGGGAAGAAAGATGAAGAAGAAGAAGAAGTAGAAGAAGAAAAAGGAGAAAGGGAAGAAGAAGAAGAGAAGAAGAAGGAGAAGAAGAAGAAGAAAAGAAGAAAAGGAGGAGAAGAAAAGATTAATAGGAGGAGGAGAAGAAGAAGAAGAAGAAGAAGAAGAAGAAGAAGAAGAAGAAGAAGAAAAAGAAGAACAACCACAACAACAACAGTAGGATGAGGAGTAGAGAGATTGGAGAAGAAGAACCGTGCCTGAGAAAGAGAAAGAAAGAGAGATGGTTGATGTTATATGAGGGAATTGCGCAGAAAATGAAGCATTGTTGATTTCAGGTTGAATTTGAAAGACAGTTATTAAAGAAAATGCACTTTTTGACGATGCAGGGAAATGCACAGTGGTGATTGGCAATGCGCGCATATGGAAATGAAGCATTTAGCAAGGGAAATGCACAGTGGTGGTTGGCAATGCGCGCATATGGAAATGAAGCATTTAGCAAGGGAAATGCACAGTGGTGTTTGGCAATGCGCGCATATGGAAATGAAGCATTTAGCAAGGGAAATGCACAGTGGTGTTTGGCAATGCGCGCATATGGAAATGAAGCATTTAGCAAGGGAAATGCAGTGGTGGTTGGCAATGCGCGTATATGGAAATGAAGCATTTAGCAAGGGAAATGCACAGTGGTGGTGGCTTATTATAATCACTCGGGTCGCGTTCGAAATCACTCGGGTTTTTTATTTTTGGCGATTTTTTTTTATTTCCATGCGATTTTTTTTCTAACGGTGTCTTCAATGGGACAAACACGCTGGGCAAATAAAATGAAATTGAAATTCTAGTTTCGTTTTAAGCCAGCAAATGCCTTAAATAAAATGCATCATCTTAAAGGCGCAAGTGCAATTAAAATGTAATAGAAGTCGCAAGCACGCGCGATGATTCGGAACATGTTATTAAAATGCTTTGGGGAGCTAACGTTTTCAAATCAATTTATTACTATCTTCAGAAATTTACTTTTGATAACCAAGAACAAATATAAAAGAAGCGGGGTCCGCTATCACCACGAGGTTGAAGAGAAGTGTCTATCATCATAAAGGAGGTAAGAGAGTAGTGCAGTGATGTCCGTCGGTAATACGACCTTTAAAAGTTCACGGCGGCGTCCGCTATCACCACGAGGTTGAAGAGAAGATATCTATCCTCGTAAACATCGTCAGAGATAATACGGCGTCTTTCTCCCTGATTAATGCGACCTCTAAATAGCTAGCACCTCAAAAAAATCTTGAAATATGTTCTGAACGATCACGCACTGTAACTAGATCTACGCCGATATTTTATATCCGATTTTTCCTTCAAGGGGCATGATCGAAGATTGGCAGGTGATCGCGCCGATTGTGGTAAAATCGGGAGCCGATTTTAAAATCGGTTAATTAGAACAGGTACAATTACGATTTTAAAATTGATTTAAAATCGATTTCCAAAATCAATTTTAAAATTGATCTAAGATCAATTTTAGATCAGTTTTAGTATTAGTTTTTAAAAGCCCATTCACATTTTTACTGATGCTGACGAAAAGTTAGTTTGGTTGTCAGAGCATTATTTGTCCTGCGTCTAAATAACTATGTCCGATCGAAGGACCGTTTTAATTTCGGAAAGGTAGGAGAGACAGAGAGAGAGACTGATCCCCGTTCAGCTCAACGTATACGTTTGGCACGCGAGCACAAAGAAGATCAATTAAGCACATCACCTAATGCAATGTTTCGAGAATTTAGGTAGGGAACTTTTTAGGTCTCCAGTTACTTAAAACATGATATGGCGATTTTATCTATAAAATAAGACAAATTTTATGAGAAATGGACAATAGTTAAGAGCAGAATTTTAAAACGCCTATCGGAAAGATCGTCCTCAAAGCTCATTACGTATTAGACAGCTGCTGGCAGCCGTCTGTTTCGAGTTTTTAACATTTTTATTTCTCCTCGTACACAGACGGCTCGCTATGGTGCAACCATCATTACGGGGTTAACAATGCAAAATCCCCCAGACAGCGCTCATCGATTTTTGTCTTTATTTCATAAAAATATATGGAAAGAACTGTATCAAATAAATATTATTATTCCGTTTTGTCCTAAAATGCACCAAAAAAAGAGAAAATAAACTTAAAAGGGGAAAAACAGTAACTAATTGCTTCGGCTGTCGCGCAACTTCACTTCCCCGTTTTATTGGAACTTAATGCATAAACATATGGCCATTGAGTCCCTGTACAGATAGAGCTAGAACTTCGGTCTCTGTATTGGTGAGTGGAGCTAATGGAGTTCAGCGGAACAACGAACATTACAGACTGGAGACCGAAGCTTTTGGTCTAACTGCGTATATATGCATTAAACCACGGATGGCTGGCTATGCATACCGCTGAATAAAATACTTTCGGACGAGCTGCAGACTGACTGGCACTGTAACGTGGGATCTAACTCGGCTGGACTCACGTTACCTTGCTCCATGCTACCGATGCACGCCGTGTCCGACCGTGGCCGGGTCCCGCCTTGGGGCCATTGCATGCAGGCATACATGTCCGTACATGGGAATGACGATGTAATATCGATGTGGCAGATATGGCAAGTTCCGACTCGGAGTCCTCGTATAAAAACAGAAGAAGTCTGGATGTATTCTAGGATAGTTGAGCCACATGGCTGATTTGCTTGTTTGTTATGTTAAGCAGTAGGCGAGTGCCTTTTTTTTAAGGCACTTGCCGGCTTAAAACGAAACTAGAATTTGAATTTCATTTTATTTTCCCAGCGTGTTTGTCCTATTGAAGACACCGTTAGAAAAAAAAATCGCATCGAAATAAAAAAATCGCCAAAAATCCAAAACCCGAGTGATTTCGAACGCGACCCGAGTGATTTCGAACGCGAACGCGACCCGAGTGATTATAACAAGCCGTGGTGGTTGGCAACACGCGTATATGGCAGAAATTGATGCATTTGTTGAACCTTGTATTTATCTTTGATCATGTTCATACCATTATGACTTTGATCAGCAATTTTACCATACACCTGTAACATATTCGAAAATAGTGTCATTCTCAGTTAATATATCAGAGGTAAAGGTGGCATTTGTGTTTCAATTGTGTTTAAGTTCAAAGTGGAACCATTGACATGATTGATGGAGATAAAAATAATAATTTTAATTTTTCAAAATGAAAAAAATATAAAGAAATAGTCATATATTTGCTGTAAAGGCAACGAAGCTGGTATATATATTTTTATACTTGTGGGTGAGGATGCTTGGCCGTGTCTTGGCGCGAATGTTTGATAAAAGAAACGTGATAGAAGAAATTGTATTTAATAATCAGACATACGTTTGCAATGCTTACTGGAAACAATCTATAACTTTCTGGTAACAGTATTGATGTTGATGATTATAATCATTATAATGATGATGGGGTCTCATGATCGTAAATATGGTGTATAGGTCTATTTAAGGGATATATTTGTAATTTCATGGATATGACTAAGTATGAATAATTTCCAAAGATCATTATACACAATACATATAAAACCAGAATTTTAATTATGTACTGTATACATGACTTTACGTGATATATTCTAGGGATTTAATGAAAATAATGTATAGTGCATGTATCGAAGCACTAACGGATTAATCATTACCCCGGTCATTAGATTCAATTAGTCTTTCTCTCACACAATGTACGGCAAATACTGGAGAAGCTTGAATTGCTTTCATATCGTATCAAATAACCATTTAGTACCCGAGAAGAGTGTGGATTGACGCCTTGTTGAAGGAGTTTATTGAAACAAGACGGATGTGGCCATGAATGTTATATTCATTATTTCATGTAACATGTTTAAGCGCAGGTGCTTGCGATCTGACAGAATAGTAGAAGTAAAACCATTATCCCGAATAAGCGTGACGTGTTTGTGTTATTTTGCTGCAATTTACTTCCACCTACATCAATTATAACCAAATTACCAATTACAAACATAATGAATACTTCTTTATTTATTTTCTTTTTCTTCAACAGCTCACGACGAAGTGCTCCATGGAGTTCTTACACACGTTTCTGAACAAATGACAAAGTAAGAGAATCCCTTCACTGTCCTTATATGTTACCTTATTTTTCTCCCTTTTATTTGCATTTTGTTTATATTCATCGTATATATTCTAGTACCCTTTTATGTTCTACATCCCCTTAGACATACTTTCTCCCCTCCTCATTTTCTTCCTCTTCTTGTAGGTCTTCCTCTTTGTTATGTATTTTTTCTTCCAGTCTTCTATTTTATCATAGCCGGTTTTTGCTGCTCAATTTTCGTATTTCGTATATGTGTGGGGGAGGGTGAGTGTGTGTGTGTGGATGTGGGTGTGAGTTATATTTTTGCTTGTAATGTTTAATTTTTAATGAGGTCATCAATTATCGTATAATAATGGGCAAAGGACAGGGATGGTCGAAACTACTATTCACTCTCCATAATTAACATGACGGCCTAAGCATTAATGTCGGGGGAATATATCATTAGGCATCTCTTCAGGGGCCCGTTGAAGAAAGAGTTGGGTTTAAACGCAAGCCAAAAAATCAATTGCAAGTCCCAAATGCGCGCTGTTGATTGGTTGAAAATCAAGTTGCACATTATTTTTTACAGTTGCGATTGATTGCAACTCTTTCTGCAACGGGCCCCAGGTATTTTCACTGACGAATCTGCTCTGGGCCAATCAGACGGAATGATTTCGTATTGTTATAAAAGGTGTCGGTGAAAGTCATAATGTTTTTCAAAGAATACTCTCCGTGTCCATTTGCTAAAAGTGTCAGATGCATATGCGCCATATTTCTGTTGAATGGAGCAAAATGCAATATATACTTGCCCCATCAGGGCCCCGGTGCATAAAAGTTACTATTATGGTAACTTTGCCGATCAATGATAACTACCATGGTAACGGTGCTCAACAACCAATCAGAATCCACGAATTCATGCAAGTTACCATTGCATGGCAAAGTTACCATAATGGTTTACTTTTATGCAAGGGCCCTGATGGGGCAAGTATATCTTGCATCTGTTGTATTTGATGATGTCCATTGTTGAATTTATGAAAGTTTAAGTACATTTTTGTTTGGTATTTGAAACTGAACATGAAACGTACTATTTGTTACACTTCTTCATTAAATGGTTTTTCATTCGAGTGCTAAATGCATGTGTAATTTCAATGTTGAATCATTATCTTTCATTTTTAAAAATTGTCATGTGATTTATCAATTTATGTATATTTGTATCAGCAGGTTAGTGCCATTAGTAATGGAAATAACCTGTAAAGAGGGAGTGAACTGTGTGTGGTCTCTCATTGACTGTGTGTTATAAATACATAGTCTTAAAATATACGTTTTCAGATATCTACTAATACTACAGAGCATAAATTGACCTATAATTGTATTTGTATAGACGAACTAAGATGTTTTGAGAGGAAAAGTAATTGTTTTGCTACTTGGTAACATAGTTATTGTGGTATATATGCATTGATTGGTTAATTAGCATGTTATCATCCAAGCGGGTCTATATTTCTAGACTACACTAGCATTATGGGTCATGAAACTGACCAGGTATGTGTATTTGATGACTCGAGATGGCGCTATTGGTTCGTATTTGCTTTAAGACAGGGGCCCTGGATTGAATACGAAATAAGCATACATTCATTTACATTCTCTTTCCTTCTTGTTTCTTGTTTGATTTCTAGGGCTTTTAGAATCAATGAGATGAAAGATGAGATGCTTAATCGGCTGAACGTGATGCAGCAAAGAATCGAAAGTAAGATTCATTCTATTTTGGTTTCTACATTGCCCGACATATCGCCAAATATCCCTTCTCACAAATCAAACGAATACTCATACAACACTTTGATATTTTATGTAATTCGGTTTTTAACGATATTGGATGAAATATTAACGTCAAAAGCCAGAAACTATATTTGATTTCCGGACAGGTACACTCTAAAAAAAAATGGGTAAAATTTTAACCACCACGAGGGTAAATATGTGTCCAACCAATTTTGGGTAGTATTTTACCCAATGCGGGAAGCATATTGTCCAGTTAGGTTAAAAAAATAAGCAACAATTACTTTAGAATGGGCAAAATTTCCATCACACTTGATACATAAAAATGCCCAAAAGAAATGCCTAATGTTGGTTGGACACATGATAATACCCTCATGGAGCATTTTTACCCAATATTTTTTTAGAGTGTACATATGTTGTTAACAATAATCTAAATTACGATTATCTTTGAAGGCAACGAGCAAGTGGTACCTGAAGACCAATGTAAGCAGAAAAAAAAAGAAAAAATCTACTAACTTCAACCTATCCTGCAGTAGCCCTTTAGTTATATCAATATTTTCTTGCATGATCTTCAATGCAGTGTCAAGTTTGTAATCGTTCCATGAAACAAGAAATAGATTGATTTTTTTAAATTCTATTCCTCGCATCCCCCTTGCCCTTTTAGTTATATCAATATTTTCTTGCATGACCTTCAGTGCAGTGTAAAGTTTGTAATTGCTTTGCTTTGCAAGGGAGGATGCGATAAATAGAATCGACAAAACAACAACAAACAAATCAATATATTTATTGTTTCATGGAACAATTACAAACCCTAAATGTGTTTTAACACTTCCCTGTGAAATTGTAGTGATGGTTGTAGTATTACGGCCTATAAAAATGGAGTGACTGCACCTTAGGTGTTAATTTTTGTCACTTGGAGTTGCCTAGTCATATCAGTGTAGCACGCTAATTGCACCTTAACTGCGGTGACATACACGAACTCCTAAAAGTGCTTATTTAGCACTATAAATATTCAGAGTGTACTTGACCTTTCAAATTTTACACCTTGACAGAGTAGGACATCATTAGACCCTCTTAGAAATTGGATTGAATAGGAAAAAGGAAACGTGAAATGAATAAATAAATGAATGAATAATTAAACAAATAAATAAATAAATAAATGAATAACTAAACAAATAAATAAATAAAAAAATCACTAAAAGGAAGAAGGGGTAAGAATCCCTTCTTTGCTTACCTAAACAAACATTGATGTTCTGCCATTATGCTTTAAATAAAATCAGAATTATTAGGAACCAACTGGAGCTAAAAGAGAACATTTCGTCTAGTTTCTATCGTTCGATGGGATAGCCTGCAATATACATGATATATAGGCCTATAGAGCTCCGTCGAAGACGGTGTGCTACGATTTTTGTTAAAGCCTTTTTAGAAGGTCGTTGTGAGATTTTATACTGGACATTCTAGGGGACCAAGCAAATTTCTACAAATCGTGTCCATGAGTGGGACAGGAATTCTACGGAGGTCGTACAGAGCTCACGCGATTCCCTTACGATTTAAAGATGCCACTTAAGGTGTGTTTATAGTCTACGTTCTTACTGTTGTATTACTCCAGCCAAACAAATTGTTTGAGAATAAAAAAATAAATCACTGATACCATGACAAGTTTTCAAACCCATCAATAACCTTTAATTTTATAATTGAAATGTATTTCGACATAGTCGTTTTCATTCAATTTCCTTCGATATTCGACCTATTTAATGTTTGATAAAAACAATTTTATTTCTATATTAAAAGCCTATTGGTGCCGAACCTTTTCTTTTCAAACTTAAACACATCCCTGAAAGGCAATGTACTGAATTCAAAATGAAGATACTTCGATCCACCAACTTACCATGTTTACCTACCATGAATACAGAGTTCACGAACCAATTTCATACAACTTCATTAAGTATCATAATGCACGAATAAAGTTGCAACAATTACTCTCCATATGCCTTATTACCATTAGTAAAAGACAATAAGTATTTTATAATTTAGTTTATTTTTATTTTATCACCTTCGTTCAATCTGTGAATTAAGTTACCGAGTGCTTGCATTAATCACCGTTGTACTTCCGACCGTGTTCTTATGGATTTTATTTATTTACTCAATCAGAGCTTGGTGTGTTTTACTTTCGCATGATAATTTTTAGTTACTTTAACCTTTGTTTGCTCAATATTAGTTTTAATTACTAATTTATTTTTTATTTTCTCGCCACCCTCCAACAAGTTTGCCATCTACAATCTACAAAGAAAAAAAAAGGCCAGTCCTATCACGCGGAAACGTGAGATAAATTAGAGCATTGTTGAAATCGCAATAAGGACATTTTTGTCGAAAGCGGATTTAGCATAATATACAGTGCGTATCAAAAAAAAGTTTACACTTCGAAAAAGTCTTGTAAATTATACATTTGTAATATCCTGAAGATTTTTTTGACATTTTAACATTGGTACAAATCCATTTAAGCACATGACGATATAACTATCGAAAAATATTTCCGCTTGAGTGAGCAACACTTACTTTCGAAAAGTTAGTGAAAAATGATTTGCGCAGAACTTTGAAATAGTTATGCGAATGAAAGTAGACCTTAATCATAAGGAACACATAGAATTTAGCTAGAGAAATTGACTTGAAGATATCTTTTACCTTTTTTAACTTGTTTCCTTGCCCAAAACACTTCGAAGAGTGTCATTGCGCCCACCCCACTCCGCCACACACCAAGGCCATCGTGACGATATTTGCTTTACACTGAGCTGTGATTTTCATGAAATGGCTTAGGCTTGATTTTCATTTTGTTAATCATTGCCAAGTTTGGGAAAAGTGTGGAGAAACAAGTGTTACATGACAAATGAAATGTTAACCCACTTTAAATGATAAAAACTTAGTGAAAAAATGTTGGAGATGTCTGATATAAGCTTTTGTTTAGATTTAGTTATGTCATCAAATCCAGCTGGCACAAAAAGGGTGAAGGTTGTGCTTACTAAGTGTTAAAATTTTAATTTTGGTGGTAAAATTGTTACAAAATGCTTGCATGTATCCGTTTTACTTCAATTGACTCAAAGTACAAGAAAAATGTATGAGAAATGTTTCGCAGGGTAAGTTTGATTCTGCCTTTTCCCCTTGACACAGCGTGAAAACGAGCTTTTCTGCGCAAACAGATTTCTGCAAGCTTTACAAAAATGGACAGTGCTCATTCAAGTGTAACATTCTGTCAAAATTTTTACTTTCATTGGATAGATGAGACCCAAACCCAAGAATATATGTGAAAAAGTTACCCATATGTTGTATATGTTTTAATTCCCAGGGCTTTTTCAAAGTGTAAACTTTTTTTTTGATACGCACTGTATATACAGTGCGTCCCACAAAAAACGAAACCGATATTTGTCGATGATTTATCATAACTTAATCACAAATACAATAGACTAGTTACCTACCATTGTAACGCTTAGAATCTCTTCTTTCATCTGAAATTACTTAAATTATTTATCATTCACGCATGAGTGAGTAAAAACAATTTGAGGAAAGGATACCAAAAACTCATTTTGCGGGGGGGGGGGGGGGATCTGAATTTCAAAAGGAAAACCACATTCCTAAAAAGTTCAATATCTACTTTTGTATTTGATACCTTAATCACAGAAAATGGTCAAGAAGTAAAAAAGTTATGTTCCCTCGAAACAAGGCTTGTATTTCCATAATTTCATTAAATAAACGTGTTTTCATCGGTTTCCCACAGAAGCTATCGCACGGTTACCAAAATACTTAATGCATGGCTGATCGTCAACAAAACGGAGTGTCGAGTGACTCGGAACGCCAGCCTGAAAAACCTCTTCATTTTATGAAATTATTGAAATTTAATATTTATTTCAAATAAGCAGAACTTTGTTATTTCTTGACCATTTTCTGTGATTGAGATATCAAATTAAAGAGCAGATATTAATTTTTTTTTAAATAAAAATGTGATTTTTCTTTTGAAACCCAGATACAGCCCACCAAGTGACTTTTTGGTATCCCCTCTTCAAATTGTCCTTGCTCACTCATGCGTGAATGAGAAATAATCTAAGTAATTTCAGATGAAAGAGGAGATTCAAAGCTTTACAATAGGAGGTCACTTGTCTATTGTATTTGTGATTAAGTTATGATAAATCATCGATAAATCTCGGATCGTTTTTTTTCTCGGACGCACTGTATATTTATATTTATGTATATTTCTAACTTCAGATATGTTTCATTCATTATGCATTATCGTACATGCAATGATGTACTTATCATAGTACAATGAATCATATTTTTTATTCTTCGCCTATGTATATATCAATAACGGTGAATATAGGATAATCATAATAATACTACACACATGGCAAGGAGTAAGTGTGGACTGTCCCCCCTCCCCCTCAATCTATTTTTTCCCTCTTTTTCGACATGGTAAAACTTGTAAAATTCGATTTTATATTGGGCATTCGATTCTGAAAGGGAATATCGACCAAGATCTTGTTCGTTTCTTCTATAGTCCATTGATATATTTTTTTTTAGAGGGGGTGGGTCCTGGCTTGTATGCTTAACCTTTTAAGGTTTAAAAAGGTGCCAGATAGACACAGAACCACATTATGAAGTGCGGTTTCTGATTCAATTTGAAGGAAATGAGAGTATAGTTACACAACTGAGGCATCCCTTTCCCGATCCAAATTCCTTTCTCTTTGTATTGTACTTCCTGCATGTTTTACTATTTTCCTCTTTTGTTTTAGTACCAGAAAAAAAAAGTATACCCTTATTGTCCATATATATTGGGTCAGATGCGTAAAAAGTAGCAATTGCTGGCAAGCAATTGCTTCAAGCAAAAGCAATAGCTAGCCAATCAAAAGATCGTGTTTCAGCAATTGCTTTATTTCATATGCATAACCCCTTGCTAGTGCTTGAACCCTTTTCTTGCCTTCAGAAAGCAATTGCTAGCGGTTTAACAACAGGGACGTCACGCTGGTGTGCACAGGACTTAAAGAAAAGACAGGACTCGAACATATAGGTGTGGCAGTGCAAATTACCGCTTGTTTCCTTTAACATCTTTTCCTCAGACGTGGTGTCATACTAACTCGTTTCTTTTTTGATAAATTTATATATTTGGCATTCGGTTTGCACTTATTAGGAAGAAAACAAGTACGTATGCAGGTTACGGTACACCTTGGGATTATCTCCCAATTGCTTAAACATGATTAAAGAACGCGAATACCCTGATCAAGCAAACGCTCAAGCTGCTCTGACGGAGCTTGAAAAAGGAACCCCCCAAAAAGCAAGTGCTTAAATGCACTAGCAAAATGTTCGCTTTATGCATATGCTTTTTTAGCAATAGCTTAACCATCAAGGAAATGCTAGCAATCAGTTAGCGATTGCTTAACTTACTAGCAAAAGCATTTGTTGGCTCATTTTTATACATACGGAATCAAGCAAAGGCCAAGCAAAAGCAATTGTTGCTATTTGTTCATCTGACCAATTGTCCCATTAATGTAAAGGAGTGACTTTTGAAAATGTTTTTACGGTACATGATTTGAGAAAGTGGACAGTATTCGTCTTTATCCGAAATTATTGTCATATCTAAATGAATCAGAACAAGGCGCCACAGCAACAATTAAAATTAATTGGCTACAACGATTCGTGGCATTGGGAAAAATACATATGGGAAGTTAGGGTAAGTCAATAGACCCTTGCCCCACCCCACTAGTCTGGCAGGGCACAACGTACATTCTAAAAACAAATCAGAGTGGACAGAATGATTGTTTGTCATTGTAATAACAGTTATAGATAAAGAGCTTAGTAAATGTTAAGTGTGTATTGTAACTTTTACATGCCTTCATCTTATGAAGACAAACTTGATATGAATAATTGTAAAGAAGCAAAGCAGTTACCAGTTCTTTTGAAAAGCGAAGTTCTATCAAATCAAGCTTTGCATTATAATATAAAGGAACTGTGTGGATATATTAAAACAGAGTATCTGCTGCGCGGCTGTCCATATTTTGCGTTTGAACTCTTTCAAGACAAAACGTGTTTCGACCGTATCAACCCCTCTTTAGAATATTAAGGACATTTAGTTTTATCTTTCCTCCCATTCATACCTGTATCTTTGCCATGTCAGTGGAGGGCATGAAAGCCATAGAGATTGAGAAATGTAAGATGGAGATAAGAGCAATCAAGGACGAACTACTTGCAGCAAAAAGGTAGGTAGTCATGGCAACAACTCATTCTGTAGTTAAGTATAAATAAAAGAAATCACTTGACTTGCAAGCTCTCTCTGCTATTTGAATGGAGGAAATCGCGTATATCACAAAACGAAGTCAACCATTGCTGAAGCGGCTTTCAGTATTGAAGAGAAATGTATTTTATGAAAATTGACATGGATGTTCAATTATACTGCCAGTACCAATAGTAAGAATTAGTACTTCCCGTTTCCACAAATATCTCAAAAATACAAGTCTGATATTTTTAATTCATTTTTTTATTATTGTACTTTTTACAGGAGAGAATCATCCATTTTATTTATCTTATATGATCTAACTAAGCCCCATTCATTGTTTCAACCAGTAAATTTTGTCAATACCCTGAATACTATTTTTGCTATGATCGTTAGTAAATTCTGCATCAACCTATATTGTGAACATGGTAAATAGAGCACACCGGTAGATGTTTCATAAAACTGTTTGTTAAGATACGCACGACTCTACGCACTGGAACAAGATTTTAGGTGCTAAGGAAGTTGAAAGTATATTATATATATTATTTAGCAAAAGAAATGGTCACCAGTCGTGCGTTATTCCTTCGTAAGTTACGAACAGCTTCATGAAACAACCGCATGCTTCATGTGAAATTTATGAGGCACCGATTGTACCAATATTATATAGAACAATTATTTGTTATATAATCATTATTTATTAAATAATAACTATTATTTATATATAATTTACATTTTATTTGTAAATAATTACTATTGTATAAAATAACATTTCTAATTATTTATATATAATTCCAAGTAATTCTTACTTATTTGTAAATAATAATAGTTCCACATTCCATTATTTATAAATAATGATTATTTGTTTTTCATTATTTATAAATAATGATTATTTGATTGTCATTATTTATAAATAATGATTATTTGTTTTTCATTATTTGTGAATAATGATTATTTGTTTTTCATTATTTATAAATAATTTGTATTTGTTTTTCATTATTTATGAATAATGATTATTTGTTTTTCATTATTTATAAATAATGATTATTTGTTTTTCATTATTTATAAATAATGATTATTTGTTTTTCATTATTTATAAATAATGACTATTTTTCTTTTATTATTTATAAATAATGATTTTTGTTTTTCATTATTTATAAATAATGACACTACATACTTCATTATTTATAAATAATTGTAATTCGTTTTTCCATTATTTATAAGTAAGTTTTCTATTATTTATAAATAATTATTATTTATTAACAATGCCAGTGCACATTTCTTTATTTATAAATAATTTGTTGAGTTCCCCATTATTTATAAATAATGATTATTTGTTAAATAATGAAAACGTCTACTTCATTATTTATAAATATTTTTTTCGAGTGCGCCATTATTTTCATTATTTATAAATAATCATTATTTAATGTTCGAGTTTTCCATTATTTATAAATAAAGATTATTTGTTAAATAATGAAATATCTACTTCATTATTTATAGATAATAATTTTGTTTCAATATCCCATTATTTATAAATAATCATTATTTATAAACAATTTTTACAGTTTTCCATTATATACAAATAATCATTATTTATATACAAATAACCATTATTTATTAAATAATGGAAAACTCGCTATAACATGCAAATGTGGGACCGCCCATGATTTGAATATTCATGATGCGATTTCCTTTTTCGTGATTTTTCTTCACAAATTTTTGTCCGTTTCCTCTTCATAATGGCATTTCTTGAAGCAATTTTATAGGGATATGGTCTGATTGTAATATTCTTCATTTTCTATATAACTTCGTCTTCGTAGAAATATCAAAAAGTGTAATTTTATACGATTTTTCCTACAGTTCACAATCCCCGTAGGTGCGCGTGTATTTCACCTTTTCTCTCTGATCGTAGGAACAACCCAAGGGTTCATTACATGTTGTCGCGCACAGAAAAATTAAGCCATAGAAGTTGCGTGTTGTGGACACCAGAAGTGAGATCCCAGCACGCGAGACCCACTTGTTAGAAATCCACTGACCGGTGAATCGACGAAATGCTCTTCATCGAAATATTACGTTGGTTGGTCCTCGGAACTGTCGGGCGGAATTTAGCCCGAAATCCGGATCCTTAATGGAAGTGGATCAAGTGCATATGAGCTGAGAGAGTGAGTTAAGTGCATCAGGCCCTTCTACTTTCTATAATTTTTTTTTTTTTTTTTTTTGTTAAGCTAATTTTTCCCAAAAATGCTCGCAACGACAATACGGGGGCATGATGACCCCTAAATTTTTGAAAACTTATTTTTCCATTGAAAATTATCACAAAATTCACCAGAAGTGTGCACGAAAGCCTTCATATTTCACTTTTAAAACTCCAAAAAGTGCCCAAATGACAAGCTTGGTCGCTTCGCTGTGTCGCTTTCAACTTGAGAACGAGTTTACACGCATGCTCCCCCCCCCCCCCGAAATAAATTCTGTGTACGGCCATGCTCAAAAGAGCCTGGCACATTGATTTATATATACTTTTCATTTTCATTATTTTTATATATTTTTTCTCATTATCACCATGGCCTCACGCAGAATTTTTTCAGGGGGGGGGGGAGCATGACGCGCGTAAACTTTCTAAAAAAAAAACCTTGAAAGCGAGACAACCACGCGACCAAGCCAAAATGACAAGCTTGGTCGCTTCGCTGTCTCGCTTTCAACTTGAGAGCGTTTACGCGCGTCTGCCCCCATCTCCCGAAAGAAATTATTTTCAATTTCATTATTTTTATCTCATTATCACTATTAGTCCGGTCTGTTAGCGTCATAAACACCCTACTTGTGGACACGGTGGACAAAAGCATGATTTTTTCTCCAGACCTTTGTTTATGTATGAGAATTAAAAATGGGGTATGCTCCAAAAAATCTGGCTGCAGGAACAGTGAAAAAAATGGGTGAAAATTTCAGAATTTATGAGTTTAGATTGGTCTGATATATAGACTAGCGCTAGTGCAAAACTCAATAGCAGTGCATTATTTTGCATTGGTTTAGTTCTTGAATTCAGACCCTTTTTGAACAGATATTCTGTTTGTCCTCACATCTCAATGCACTAAATATCTGAATGCAGATGCTAAACAAGCCGAAGGGTGGTGGTGGAGGGGGTTGAATGTTGGTGTGTATGTACATATTTTGGTCTTGGGGTAAAGATGTGCAAGACACATTTTTTGCATGTGTTGGAAATTGTGTTGCCATGGTAACAGTGTATTATGGCAAAAATAAGGTACAAATCTTGCAGTTAGAACTACTTCCTCTGTTTTCATCAGATTCTCATGAAATTTTGCACACACATTGGTCTTGAGGTGAAGATGTCTAATGGGGTGTTGCAAGAAAGTTACGTTGCAATTGATTGCAAATCGACTGCAACTTTGCAGCCGATCCCGATCGACTGCAACTAGCAATCAATCGCCAATTTGCGTTGCAAGAAAAAGGCTTGCGATTGAACGCAAGTTGCAGCTGATTTGCAGACGATTTGCAGCTGTAAACAGGGTCTGCAGCACAAGACTAGCTGATGAAGCAAAATAATCCTTGCAATAATCGTGATTGTGGAAGAGAGTAAGTAGAAAATATTCATTTTTCACTGCTTTCTTTCTCCATTATGTATGTTTTCAGAGAATTTATATGTTTTAGACCTATGCCAGGGAAAAAATTATTTTGTAAAATGTGAAAATGTATCTTTATCGCCAGTCGAAATTTCACCTTCAAATTTTTTTTTACCACACAGTTTAAACCCAGTCCCACACTTGACTTTTTGTGTCGGTAATGCACTGTTGTACCAACAACACGGCAGGACATTCCCGGTGCAGTGCTGTTAAAAATCACCCTGAAGCAAGTAAATTTGTAGGCTCTAATTATGTATGAAACATCGAAAATGACCTTAAAAGATTATTATTGTTCATATTTGAAATGATTTTTAAGTTATATAAGTTTCAACGGCTAATAACCATCCAGTAAATGGATTCAATGCAGTCGAATGGCCACAAGCACAACTTTTGAGAAACACTCGACAGAAAGCAATTTTTTGTTTTTAACTTAAAGGATTTTTAATCTAACGTTAGGCTTTAAATCAAAGACTTCCATTATTAGATCCTCTCCATTAGTCTCTCTTTTTTAAGAGTCTGTCTAACCTCCCTTTTTATGACTTTCCTTTGCCTGGCCTGGGATAGAATGAAAATTTTGCTCTTGACTTTGGAGGAATTGTTTAGATTTATTTAATATTATTTTATTTATTTATTCCTTTATTTTTAATTTTTTGGAGGGGGGGGGAGGGGGTTCTCCACATTTTTCGCCAGGCCCAAAAAAAACAACAAAGGTATAGGGGGTCTACATGTAGGCCTATATTATTAATTATTTTTAAAGATGTTATTGGGCTATTAAACCTATTGGCCACATCTGCCACATTCTTTGGGAAGTTTTAACATTGAACAGGGAGTTGCCCGCCCGGGGCTCTTTTTAAAATTTCTTACGGGCAGATTGCACAAGAGGTTCTTTGCAAGGACAGTCTATTTGTGTCGTTGATTTGTAATGATGTGCCGTATGAGTCACATTTTTAATATCCATCACATATAAATATAAAAAGATATAGGGCCTACATGTAAGCCTAAATAAATCTATTTTTTAGATTCAATATGTAGGTCTACTATGCCGGGGGGAAGGTACTTAGATTTGGTTTGGACAAAGGTGTGCGGCTGAAGGTTTGAAACCCGTACCCATATTTACAGGTCATTTCGGCTAAAAAGGTACCCATTATTAGGGATTCATTACAGGGGCGGATCCAGGATTTCCACAAGGGGGGGGGGGCACATTTTCGCCTGGAAAACTTGACAAGCAAAAAAAAAAGAAAAAAGTTATCGCCCAAAATGTAAGGTAATTTTGTATTTGCACCAAAGACAAGAGTAGAATATGGACCCATGTTTAAGGCCAGTATCTAAAAATTGGGCCATGTTTAGGGATTTTCCAGCATAAAATCATACCCCATGTTTAGGGATTTCTTCCAAAAAGGCGACCCATTCCAGCGGCACATCCCCATATGCATTATTTTGTGAGTCCCCCCCCCCCCGGGCTACTATTTAACTGACTCTAGTCTTAACTTGATTTTTATGCAAGCACATGAGGTGCTATATAGATGACAGATTTTTTTTTCACTTTAAATTGTTTAATGGATGATTACAATGCTTTTCCAGGTGCTTACAGTAAAAGGGTGTCTCATATGGTGCATCATTATCATTTTATTAATATTGAATGCATAATCATGATTTTTTTTTTACATCCTTTTACATCAAGCACAATACTCTGGGGGGGGGGGGGCATATGGTCCCCCTTCACATTTTTCAGAATAAATCTGCCACTCAAAATTTTATTACCGCACCACTGACTGGCGTTTTACTTTTAAGTCTCGCGCAACTTTTGAGACCAAATTTGCAATTCCCAGGTACAGGGTCAGGAAATTTTGCAACATTGTGTTTGTTTAAGTACATGTCAGACAAAAACATGATTACATGTAAAAAGTTAATTGGGTAATTTTTTTTATTGACAATAATAATTTAATGTCACTGATGAACTTTGTCTTGAAAATAACAAAAAAAAAATACATTTAAGAAGTTAAGAAAAAATATTTAAAAAAAAACATGAAAGGATTTTTTTTATACCAGATTTTTTAAAGTAAAGTTGTTAGGAATGCTCTAGAAAGGAATATGAACACCAAAGTTGAGCATTCTATTACAAGCTTTTTTTAGTAAATTAAAGCAAAAGGTATGATTCATAATTTTTTTATTGTGCCGCCCATAGCTGAGGAACCATAGTACCCCTCCCCAGGACAGAAGTGACTTTAATCAAAACACCCTGGGACTACTATAATGATTAACACACTGGCAACTGAGCTTAACTTGTATATTAATTTCATGAACATGTTTTATCTCTTTGCTTTTTGCTTTTAATTGCTTACTACAGTTATGACAAGGAAGTCTGGAATAAACCGAACCACCATAACTGTGTCTGCTACCATGTGTGTTCTTGCAACCAGCTGATTGATTCATTTTATCAACTCTTGAATGGTAGGTTACATGTAAACTGTATTATTATTAATAATTCACCATGATTGTAATGCGGATGGGGGTGAAATCTGTACACATTGACCAAAGGATAATGCAAAATGAAAAAAAGGCAAACACAAATCTCTATCTTGACTGGACTTCTCAGCAATGAAGACATCCCATTGATGGGGGGGGGGGGGGAGGGGAGGGGGCGGTTGTTGTGCTCATCCAAGGTGTACTGTATGAAAGTGTGTATTTTGCTTTCATTGATTTAATTTATTGCATATTTTAATTTCCATGATTCATTTATTTGGGGAAAAACAATCAGTTCACACTTTTTTAGATTACATCATGGCAAATTGCCAATTACTATGGTCTCAGGAGTAAGCCACTTTCCCTCTATCATATCATCATGTCGGTGCAAACAACGCCCTTACCAGCAGGCATAGGGGCATTTCTGCACCAATGGGGTGCACAAAAATGTTTTGCTAAGGGCGTTTTTGCACTGAAAGGACAAAATTTGAACTAACCCAAGCTACACGTATGTATAGTTATGGGCTTGCATTATTTCCTATATTATTATTTTTTTATGGACAGGTTGATTATCAGAACTGAATTCAGAGCTGCTCCTGTCTGTAGTAAGATCATTTAGAGTGGACTTCAGAATGAGGGCGTTGCTTGTTTAAAATCTTCACTCCATGAAGCTCTCCAAATTCATCTCAAATTAGACTGCTTCTGGAAACCAGATTTGTTCCTTCAAGCAGAGACGCTTGTGGCTTTCCTGACTGGACTTCTATGGATTCTTCATGCCAACCTTAAGGACTGTGGTCTTCTGCATGATACGTCAATTTCAAACAAGACATTCTGTGGTGAAACACTTGGATGTAGATGATATGAAATTTTATTTCATATAACTGAATCTCAGAAGTAATTCCTCGGGAGCAAGAAACATTGAAAAATAAAAATAAAAGGTCCATCAATAATGAATGTCTTGAGCAGTGTTCTTTTTTGTGCACAGATCAATGGATCTTTTCAAGTCCAAGCAGGGATGTAGTCAATGCTGACCTCGGGGCAACATTTTGCTGGCCTTGGTCCGAGTCACTGTACAGAATCTATGGGAAGTTCTCTCAAGCTGCCTCATGACTCGGAAGAATCAGCCTCGACCTCATCCCTGTATGCAAGTGTGATATATATCTACGATGCAATCTTATGATTAAAGAGAGCTTCAGATTTTGAAGTGTAGCAATCTCCTGAAATGTATGTTTTATTTGAAAATCAAACTAAAATAACTTAATTGGGCATGTTATTCATTATGATATGTATGAATGAAAGCATTTAAGCAATTTAGTGCTCTTGCAAAATAAATTCTGAGTTGTATTTACTGCAAACCCTCAGATATATTTATAAGCATTTGCCAGTGCATGAAGTGTTTTAATAAAGAGTGGCTTTTGTGCCTATGGAGAGTTATTATTTCTTCGACATTTCTTCATACAAATTATTTCAGAAATCACAATTTGAATATTCCATGACCTCTGATAACAAGAGCAGAATATTTTTGGTGATTGACACACTTTAAAATGATATTAGGAGAGAATGTACTGAAATTGTGTGAAAATAATGGCATAATTGCTGAAGAGGCCTATAAAGATTGAAAATAACATTATTTCAAGTTTTTCTTGAAAAAAACCCATGGAAAATTGAAAATGGCATAATTTACACAAGTTTTCAAAACAAAATACAAAAAAAAAATTTTTTGCAGAATTTTTAGTACACAAGCCTATGGACAATCAATTGAACGTAAATCGAACGCAAATTTTGCGCGTCCTCCAAAATCTCACATAAGTTACGTTCGATTTGCAATCAATCGCAAAGCTTGCGCTTGATCTACGTTCAATTGATCAAACGCAACTTCTTCTTGCAACAGGATTGAACGTAACTTGCGTTCAATTGCAGATTTGCGTTTAATCGGAGGACTTACGCTCAATTTTGGGAGTTGCGTTCGATTTGCGTTCAATCGCAAGTTTCTTGCAACACCCCATAAGACACATTTTTGTGTGTCTTTCGGAAATTTTGTTGCCATGGTAACAACAAAACATTTGGTGAAAATTGGGAAAAAAACCTTACATTTCAAACTGCTTCATCAGTTTTCAATCAATTCACATGAAATTTGGCACACACATTGGTATTAAAGTAAAGATGTACAAGGCATTTTTGTGTGTGTTTCAGAAATTGTGTTGCCATGGTAACAACATATTATATGACAAAATTTAGGTAAAAACCTTGCAATTTGAACTACTTCTGAATCATCAGTTTCAAACCAATTCTCATGCATGAAATATGGCTCACACATTGGCCTTGAGATAAAGATGTGCAAGAACCTTTTTTTTTTTGCATTTGTCAGAGAGTGCATTGCCTTGATAACCACATATAGCCAGAAAAAAATGCAGGGAAAACTCACCAATTGTGGATCAATCTACTTCTCTGTTTTCAGCCTGTGCTCAGAAAAGTTTACACAAATATTAATTTTGGGTAAAGATTCATATTCAGTGTTAAAGGGGAATCCAGCCTTGGTCATAAAATGTTGTGTGGAAAAGGAGAAAAATAAGAATGTTGAAAGTTTGAAAGCAATCGGATAAGCAAAATAAAGTTATGGCTGCTTTAAAATTAAGATCCCTAAGGCTACTAGTATGTAGATTTCAAATTGACAATGGGTAAGTAAATTATGACAAGGGGCGAGGCTGCAAGGACAACTTTCCCATTGGCCTTGTACTTTGATTTTTGGTTTTCTCCTAAATTCCATTGGGGCCGTAATATAAACCTGTTAGTATAATGTTTTATGTCCTCATGAAAGAAAGATACAATTTGAAGTAAAACTTTTGAAAAAGACATTTTAGTCCATTAATTATTTCTGTACATGGAAGAGTGGTCCTTCCCTTACATCATTATGACATCACATATGCGGCCAATTTGAAGTCTTCATGGGTATATAGTGATTACCAATGTTTACAACTTTTATATATTCACAACTTTCTTATGGTTTGTCCGATATTGTTCAAACTTTGACCTATTGTCTGATTTTTCCTTTTCCTCTAAAAACAAATGTTTATTTGGGTTGGATTCCCCTTTAACATCATAAGATAGCGCAGGGTATTCATGGTATTAATCACCTTCAATAATATTTATAGGTTTTTTTTTTTGGGGGGGGGGCGGAGGAGGTCCTTAAAAACTGACAACATAAAAATATAGAAGGTTAAAGGCCATGGCCATTAGGAACTTAAACACTCTTAAAGAAAGCACCCCTTCCATTTTTTTTTTTTGGGGGGGGGGGGGCTTTAGAAAATTGCCACATAAAGAGTAAAAGGAAATAATTACAACTAGGAACTGACCCCCCCCCCAAAAAAAAAAAGGGGGGGAGAAAAATCCTTTACACTTCAGCGTATTAATTTAAAGCCTAAAACATTCTGGTTTTGATAAAAGATCATTTCCGGTGCCCAATTAATCAACGTTTTATTTATCTCCTACTCAGTATTTGTTCATTTCAGTTCTTACTCTGACTTTCTTACATCACTTTTTGCACTTCTTGCACTTTAGAGCTTTACCATACCTTCTTGTTTTGTTTCCTCTCCCCCCCCCCCCCATGGTTTTTGCCTCCGACGAAGATTCTGCTAGGATCGAAAGCTTAGGCCCCTTTTTGACTTTCTAATTTACTCCATTGGCTCTCTTTTTTTAGATAAGCAGTTTTCAGCAGCTTCTTTTTGCTATTTTAATTCATTATTATCTAGCAACAATTATTCCATTTTGAATGCTTACACCTACACTGAAATATAATACCATGACATTTATTCTTTTCTTCATAATCTTTTAAACTCTATTTTGGCTACACTCTGTCCTAAATAATACTATTAGCTATATTTAATGTCTAGTTTAAAGAATTGAAGAAATGGCTGTCATGATATTATATTTTGGTAAAGGTGCATCAAATTCATAGTTGCAGCATTCAGAATGGAATAACTGTTGCTTTAAAAAAAAATGGATTTAGTTGTTTTCCGAAAATCCTCTGTGAAAATTTTAGTTATATCACTGAGTTTTCCCATTCCTGCAGTTACCACCATCTGAAAGGGATATGACTAGAATATATGTAGAGAAATAAAAGTAATCATTTGCTCAATGAACAGTGAATACGTTCGTCCTTACTCCAATGGAAAATTATTTGCATTTTTTGTGACAGTCAGATCTTGCATCCAACAATTTTGCTACTGAAACATAATATTCATTTTTTGACAATTGGAGATGTAGGATGTATAAAGCAGGGGCTGTCACAGAAATATACTGAAAAAATTAAATGAAAGAAAATAGAAGGCAAAAATTTATTGTGCACATATACATATTTTTGATATGGTATGTTATTGAGTCATGGATTTGCAAGTGAATTTCTAAAACAAGTGCAGAGATTTTTGTATATATATATTTCTATAATTAGTTGTATGATTAAAGGTACACTTCATAAAATGTCAGAGAAAATATACTTGGAGAGATAGAGGGTAAAAAAAGGAGAGAGGAAACATTAGATGGTATGGTGAAGCTCAAAATCAAGAGTGATGTGATATAGTTAAAAAGAAAGAGTAGGAATGGAATATGAATAAAAGACTGAGTAGGAGAATATAAATAAACAATGATTAATTGGCTACTGTAAACAATTTTTTACCAAAGCAGAATGCATTAAACATCAAATGAATGGTCTGAACTCTGAAGTGCAAATGACTCTTCTTACCTTTTAATGGGGGGGGGGCAGTTTTCAGCCCCCTATTTTTTCAGGGGGGGGGTTAAGTTCCTAGTCATAATCCTTTAACTTTAACTTTTATGAGGTCATTTTCTAAAGACCCCCCCCCCCCCAAAAAAAGGGAGTAATGTCTCGCTTTAAAATACAAAGACCCCTGAGGGGCAAAGGCGTAGACTGGTTGAGCATGGGGAGATAGAAGTGGTATGGGGAGGGGTGCACATCTTGGGGAGGTGGAACTAAGGTTTGGAAAATTAGCCGTTGAAAGTAGAAGGGGTACACATTTTGTTTTGCTTGCCAGTGTTGGAACTCCTTTGCCACAGCGGAAGGTTTCACATTCACCCAGTGTACCCCCAGCCTATGCCCTTGAGGGGTTTTATTTCAAGAGTGTTAATGGACACCGCCTTTAACCTTTATTTTGATGTCAGATTTTAAGGACCAATCCCGCTCCTCCCCCAAAACCTAGAAATATTACTGAAGGTGACTCATATATTTTAATGCAGTTTAGAATTTAATATGAATCTTTACCCAAAGATGAATATTTCTTCCAACTTTTATGAGCACTGACTAAAAAAAGGGGAAGTCGTTTGATCCACAATGAGTTTTCCTGCATTTCTGGCTATCATATGTGGTTACCATGGCAATATACTCTCTGACAAATGCACACAAAAAATGGTTCCTGCACATCTTTACCTCAAGGCAAATGTATGAGCCAAATTTCATGAGAAATGGTTCAAAACTGATGAAGTTGTTCAAATTGCAAGGTTTTTACCTAAATTTTGCCATATAATATGTTGTTACCATGGCAACACAATTTCTGAAACACATACAAAAAGTGCCTTGTACATCTTTACTCTAATACCAATGTGTGTGTCAAATTTCATGAGAATTGATTTAAAACTGATGAAGCAGTTTGAATTGTAATTTTTTCCCCAATTTTCACCAAATAATATGTTGTTACCATGGCAACAAGATTTTTGAAAGACACACAAAATGTGTCTTAGACATCTTCACCTCAAGACCAATGTGTGTGCCAAATATCATGAGAATCGGATGACAACAGAGGAAGTTGTTCTAACTGCAAGATTTGTACCTTATTTTTGCCATAATACACTGTTACCATGGCAACACAATTTCCAACACATGCAAAAAATGTGTCTTGCACATCTTTACCCCAAGACCAAAATATGTACATACACACCAACATTCAACCCCCTCCATCGCCACCCTTCGGCTTGTTTAGCATCTGCATTCAGATATTTAGTGCATCGAGATGTGAGGACAAACAGAATATTTGGTCAAAAAGGGTCTGAATTCAAGAACTAAACCAATGCAAAATAATGCACTGCTATTGAGTTTTGCACTAGCGCTAGTCTATATATCAGACCAATCTAAACTCATAAATTTTGACATTTTCACCCATTTTTTCACTGTTCCTGCAGCCAGATTTTTTGGAGCATACCCCATTTTTAATTCTCATACATAAACAAAGGTCTGGAGAAAAAATAATGCTTTTGTCCACCGTGTCCACATAATTCCGCTAACAGACCAGACTATATGGCCTTACGCAGAAATTTCCGGGGGGGGGGGAGTATGACGCGCGTAAACTTTCTGAAAAAAATCTTGAAAAAGCGAAGCGACCAAGCTTGTCATTTTTTAGCTTGGTCGCGTCGCTGTCTCGCATTCAAGATTTTTTTTAGAAAGTTTACGCGCGTCCTGTTCCCCCCCTCGGAAACAAATTCTGCATAAGGCCATGATGATAATGTGATAAAAATAATGAAAATGAAAAGTATATATAAATCAATGGTGCCATATGCTCTTTTTCAGCATGGCCGTTCACAGAATTTCTTTCGGGATATGGGGATAGACGCGCGTAAACGCTCTCAAGTTGAAAGCGAGACAGCGAAGCGACCAAGCTTGTCATTTTGGCTTGGTCGCGTAGTTGTCTCGCTTTCAAGGTTTTTTTTATAGAAAGTTTACGCGCGTCATGCTACCCCCCCCCCCCTGAAAAAATTATGCGTGAGGCCATGGTGATAATGAGAAAAAAAATATAAAAATAATGAAAATAAAAAGTATATATAAATCAATATGCCAGGCTCTTTTGAGCATGGCCGTACACAGAATTTCTTTCGGGGGGGGGGGGAGCATGCGTGTAAACTCGTTTTCAAGTTGAAAGCGACACAGCGAAGCGACCAAGCTTGTCATTTGGGCACTTTTTGGAGTTTTAAAAGTGAAATATGAAGGCTTTCGTGCACACTTTTGATGAATTTTGTGAAAATTTTCAATAGAAAAATAAGTTTTCAAAAATTTAGGGGTCATCATGCCCCCGTATTGTCGTTGCGAGCATTTTTGGGAAAAATTAACTTAACAAAAACAAAACAAAAAAATTATAGAAAGTAGAAGGGCCTGATGCACTTAACTCACTCTCTCAGCTCATATGCACTTGATCCACTTCCATTAAGGATCCGGATTTCGGGCTAAATTCCGCCCGACGGTTCCGGGGACCAACCAACGTAATATTTCGATGAAGAGCATTTCGTCGATTCACCGGTCAGTGGATCTCTAACAAGTGGGTCTCGCGTGCTGGGATCTCACTTCTGGTGTCCACAACACGCAACTTCTATGGCTTAATTTTTCTGTGCGCGACAACATGTAATGAACCCTTGGGTTGTTCCTACGATCAGAGAGAAAAGGTGAAATACACGCGCGCCTACGGGGATTGTGAACTGTAGGAAAAATCGTATAAAATTACACTTTTTGATATTTCTACGAAGACGAAGTTATATAGAAAATGAAGAATATTACAATCAGACCATATCCCTATAAAATTGCTTCAAGAAATGCCATTATGAAGAGGAAACGGACAAAAATTTGTGAAGAAAAATCACGAAAAAGGAAATCGCATCATGAATATACAAATCATGGGCGGTCCCACATTTGCATGCTATAGCGAGTTTTCCATTATTTAATAAATAATGGTTATTTGTATATAAATAATGAGTATTTGTATATAATGGAAAACTGTAAAAATTGTTTATAAATAATGATTATTTATAAATAATGGGATATTGAAACAAAATTATTATTTATAAATAATGAAGTAGATATTTCATTATTTAACAAATAATCTTTATTTATAAATAATGGAAAACTCGAACATTAAATAATGATTATTTATAAATAATGAAAATAATGGCGCACTCGAAAAAATTATTTATAAATAATGAAGTAGACGTTTTCATTATTTAACAAATAATCCTTATTTATAAATAATGGGAAACTCAACAAATTATTTATAAATAAAGAAATGTGCACTGGCATTGTTAATAAATAATAATTATTTATAAATAATAGAAAACTTATTTATAAATAATGGAAAAAACGAATTGCAATTATTTATAAATAATAAATTATGTAGTGTCATTATTTATAAATAATGAAAAACGAAAATCATTATTTATAAATAATAAAAGACAAATAATCATTATTTATAAATAATGAAAAACAAATAATCATTATTTATAAATAATAAAAAAAAACAAATAATCATTATTAATAAATAATGAAAAACAAATAAAAATTATTTGTAAATAATGAAAAACAAATAATCATTATTTATAAATAATGAAAAAAAAATCATTATTTATAAATAATGAAAATCAAATAATCATTATTTATCAATAATGAAAAACAAATAATCATTATTTATAAATAATGAAATGTCGAACTATTATTATTTACAAATAATGAAGTATTACTTGGAATTATATATAAATAATTAGAAATGTTATTTTATATAATAGTAATTATTTACAAATAAAATGTAAATTATATATAAATAATAGTTATTATTTAATAAATAATGATTATATAACAAATAATTGTTCTATATAATATTGGTACAATCGGCGCCTCATAGAAATTCGCCATAATAACTTTTTCTCTCCTCTGTGTTTACTTTCTAGTCGCCATGCAAATTTCTGTAAATGTACCATACCAGCCGCCCTGGGGAACGACACACAGATCGTCGCAAAGCGTGATGTCCCAAAATACCCAAAGGTAAGAAAACCTTGAATGCTTAACGGAAATCACAGCAATCATTCGTGAAGTTTTTACTGACCATGAAATACAATGAACTGGGCAGTATTTCATGAAGCAAAAATGTTATAGGCTACTGAAATTCTTGCATCCGATTGGCTCAGAATAAAATTGACAGTAAAAAACACTGATTGTTTTATGAAATGCTCCTTGAAAGATTAAGTAGGGTCAGTATCCACTTAAAAATTCGGCAACACACTGTCCAATGTGTTCGGTAATGTACATGTATGTTGTTAAAAATATATATTCTGGGCAATCATTAGTTTTTATTACCCAATTGGGGCAGATTTGAACCGATAGTTGTGTGGACAGTATGTTGCCGAGGGTTGGTTAAAAGTAATTTTTTGCGTAACTATTTTAAGAGTGTATAATGGCGCTATAAAAGGTAATTACTGAAAGGGCAGAAGCTTAAAGATTTAAAAACGAATAACTGCGCCACTGTCGGAAATAAAAGACAATTCAGTTTTGTTATGAACATAAGAACTACCGAGTCTTATAGCCAAATTGAGTTGAACGCGGCATATTAATGCTTAAACATGAGCTCGTCTCATGTGCAATTTACATCTCGGAATTCCATCGAAAAGTGACCAAAATAAGCGAAAATTTAATCGATCCTCATCGGTCACACTTTATCATGGACCTGCATTTGTCGTCCATATATATATACTCATGAGCAATATTTTGTAAGTTGAAATTCAAATATCAACGATAAAATGATTTTAAACTGTTGTGGTTTCGCCAAATGTATTTTCGCTTGATATTTGTTCTTATGAAGCCATTTATTCATTTCGTTGGTGAGTCTTTAAGTGGTTGAATTGGCTGATGCTAACTTGACAACCATTGCGGCTGTATAATTTCTTGTGCGGGTGTCTCTAATGCTTTATGCGGTATGTAATTTTTGTCGTTTAATGGGTTCTTTTATTTCATTTGGAATCGAGAAACGGCTTTCAGCATTCATCACCTGCTGTCATTAGGTTTGGTATCCATGGCAACAAACAAGTACTCATTCTTTTTCTCCTGAATTGCCTCTTTCAATGTATTCACCCCGAGATTTTTTTTTCTAATGGACGTTTGAAATCATGGAGTCAAACATCTTACACACGTTAGAGGCATTAAAATTTATGGCATACATGAATAATAATATTAAAATAAATATTATGGATATAACTATATATATACACACATGTATATCTCATTTTTTTACTATTCTCTTATAAATCAGGGATATATATATATATATATATATATAAATATATGTTTATATATATAAATATACATATATATATTTATGTATACATGTATATCTCATTTTTTTTTACTATTGTCTCATAAATCAGGGCTTAGAACATTGAAAAGTTGTGACAATTTCCCTTTCTATGATACAATATCCACGGTAGGAAAATGTGTGTGTATGTGCGAGCATCATTGTGTGGGTGTGTGTGCGTTTGGGATGAGCTTTATCTCCGATATTAAATACGCAATCATCTTGCTCATTATACATTCATAAGGCAATGATAGAGAATTTGACAAAAAGGGGGAAAGGTTTTCAATAAGACCTTGAAGTGATTAGATTCGCCGTACGTTCTTAAAAGTCTTTTTGTACGTTTATTTTTTTTCTCTGCAGTATACACTTTCGAGGGAGACAAAGGAATACCTCAAGAAACCCACGTTTGATATCTGGCATTGGGAATCGAATGAGGTAAGCTGCCATTGTTGAATTTCACCAAATCAACATATTAAAACCTTTCCAAGCATGCCAAAGATCTAACATGCTGATCTTTTAGAAGTGAGGTGCCGGTTTTGTTTTCATCCATCAGTATATTTTGTGATAAGTTTAATTTTAATTTTTATATTATAAACGGTCATTTTTATCAAAACTGCCCTTAGAACGCCTATCTTCCGAAATGAGCAATTTTATACAAGAGAAACGGTTTCATACCCGCCACTCGTAGTTAGCAATTTCATTCCGAAATTTTGAATTGTATACTGACTGAAATCAGGTTTAATCATTTTTGAATTATTGAATTGCTTTTTGATATTCAAATCGTATTCATCAGATATGATATTGGAAATGATTTCACAAACAAAAACGGGTGTTGCTTTCATAAGTAACGAGTGACTTAACGAATGACTGGTGACCCTTTCTTAGGAGTTTGACCAACACCAGTGAAAATTTGGAAAAAATGGCATACAGTATGCCAGTTTCAACACAAAATGATTTCCAGTCATTTGCACTGTCGTGTGTAACTTTGTTATCACGTATTATATGCGAACAGCTTTAAGCCCCTTTCACAATTGACGTACGACCATTTGCGACCTTTTGGTCGTGCGACAGGCTGCAACAGGCATCAATCGCTAGTCATCTCATAAGATCGCACAGAGGCTTTCACAGTTGCAACAGCTGTCGTACAACAAAAACAACCAGTAAACCCCGTTGCACGAGTAAGTCGCATATGCTCTTATTGTGCTCGTGCGATCACATGCGAGTGTTGCACGAGGGATTGCGAGTGGAACGGTCGCATACATGCGAATGAAATGGTAGTGCAATGTTGTAAGCCGTTCCGATCGGTCTTGCAACAGTCTTATGGCCCATATTATCATCGCAACCAGTCGCAAGACAGGTCTCTGTACATGTAAGTCGCTTGCACATGTGCAAGAGTTGCACGACCTCCAGTCAAGTAAATGCGACTACTTAGTTGTGCCACCTCTCGCACCAAGTCGTACAACGTTGAACAACACTCGCACGATGATCGCCCGACCGATGGTACGACCCCGGGTACGGCCTGATGCGAGTGAATCGATCGTATTTGATCGCGTTCGGATTTTGAACATGTTCAAAGTTCAGATGTGACCAGCCACGACCACCTCGAGTTCGTGCGACCGTCTACAACGACTGCGAGTGCTCGCAAGACACCAAGAGATCGATCGTGCAACAACAAGAAAAAACTGTTGCAGGCGGTCGTAAACTGGTCGGACGTCAATTGTGAAAGGGGCTGAACGGTCGCATACATGCGAATGCAACGGGAGTGGAATGTAGTAAGCCGTAATTTCGATCGGTCTTGCAACAGTCTCATATTATCGCACCCAGTCGCAAGACTGGTCTCTGTAGGTCTCCAGCACATGTGCAAGTGTTGTACGACCTCCAGTCGACTAAATGCGACTATACTTAGTTGTGCCACTTCTCGCACCAAGTCGTAAAACGTTGAACAACACTCACACGATGATCGCCCGACCGATGGTACGACCTGTTGTGAGTGAATCAATCGTATTTGATCGCGTTTGGATTTTGAACATGTTCAAAGTTCAGATGCGACCAGTCACGATCACCTCCGACCACCTCGAGTTTGTGCGATCGTCTACAACGACTGCGAGTGCTCGCAAGACACCAAGGGATCGATCGTGCAACAACAAGAAAAAACTGTTGCAGGTGGTCGTAAACAGGTCGTACGTCAATTGTGAAAGGGGCTTTACGGGGCTTTCACAATTACTCGTGCGATCGTTTGCAATCATTTGGTCACAATATATGTTGCACACAATCGCAACGGTTGTAAACAGTTAAGCCCCTTTCACAATTGACGTATGACCTGTTTACGACCACCTGCAACAGTTTTTTTCTTGTTGTTGCACGATTGATCCCTTGGTGTCTTGCGAGCACTCGCAGTCGTTGTAGACGATCGCACGAACTCGAGGTGGTCGTGACAAGTCGCATCTGAACTTTGAAGATGTTAAAAATCCAAACGCAATCAAATACAATCGATTCACTCGTATCAGATCGTACCATCGGTCTGGAGATCATCGAGTGAGTGTTGTTCAACGTTGTACGACTTGATGCGAGAGGTGGCACAACTAAGTAGTCGTATTTACTCGACTGGAGGTCGTACAACACTTGCACATGTGCTAGCGACCTACATGTACAGAGACCAGTCTTGCGACTGTGTGCGATAATATATAGGCCATAAGACTGTTGCAAGACCGATCGCAACGGCTTACAACATTGCACTACCGTTGCATTCGCATGTATGCGACCGTTCCACTCGCGATCCCTCGTGCAACACTCGCATGTGATCGCACGAGCACAATAAGAGCATTATGCGACGTAATCGTGCAACGGGGTTTACTTGTTGTTTTTGTTGTACGATAGCTGTTGCATTTGTGAAAGCCTCTGTGCGATCTTATGAGATGACTAGCGATTGATGCCTGTTGCAGCCTGTCGAACGACCTAAAGGTCGCAAATGGTCATACGTCAATTCAAATTCAAATTTATTTATTTATTTCACTTCCATCAAACAAAAACAAATTATATACCATATATAAACATAAATATCCGTTGCAAAAAAAAAAAATAATACATATGTTGTGAAGAAAAAAAAAACACTTAGACAATTTGGGCAACACATTGTATGTTTTAAATATGTATACTATTTTTCAATAGAAATTAAATTAAGATGGAAATGGAGGGACCCACTAAAAAGCAATGCTTGTACAATGTGGGCCCCTCAAAAAATAGATAACACAACAAATAACAAAATAACATAGTACAAATACAGGTATATGTAATCAAATCAAATCAAATCAAAAAATATAGTTTGATAAAGGACAAAACAACCCGTCCTAAAATATATCCACCCTTCCCCATCCCACCCCCCCCCCAGAAAAAGAGAAGAAACAAAAAAGGGGGGGAGAATGCCCTGAGAAGATGGATGGGTGCTGCTGAACGTAGGTAGAACATATGCCATCGTGGACTCAAGCAAACTGGATTCAATGATGTGTATAAAAGGGAAAAAAAATATATAAAATAACCTGGAAATATAGTGCACGAAAAATGTGTTTGATGCCGTGAACAAATAACAGGTAGGAAGGCGGATAAGCGGACAGGAAAGGAAGAGAAAATAGAGGAGAGGATAGACACAATAATATGAGGTTCAATAGTATGAGGTTCAATAACGAGCACACATGAGAAGGACTTGTGTCAGATTTGGTTTTTTTTTTCAATAAAAAAGGATAATGATTATTTTATGTTTGAATTATAGTATTTATAGTAATAATGATGACCTGACGGAGATGATGAATTAGACTTAATTTGGGAGTATATTATAAGGTTTTAATAGAGATTATTTGAATTTAGACTTAAAAGAGTACAAAGATTTTGCAGTTGTTATATCATTATGAAGTGAGTTCCATAACTTCGGTCCATCATATATAAATGTGTTCTGAGCCAGCAAAGTTCTTAAAAGTGGTAAATGGAATCGCCTTGTTGGATAGTTATGAATGGATTGATTTTTTTTTAGAAACATTGAATTAAATACATTTGGGAGGTTGTTGTTGTTATAGTTATACATAAACTGACCGAGATTAAACAAATATAAGTCTTTAATTTTCAATATTTTATGTTCAAGAAATAATGGGTCAGTATGAGACAAATATGCTGTGTGACTTATGATACGAAGAGACTTCTTTTGTAATAGGAGTAATTTGTCTAAGAGTGTTTGTTGTGTATTACCCCACGCCAAAATTCCATAATTTAAATAAGGCAATATAAGGGATGAATATAATGTAAGCAGGGACGATAATGGTAAACAAAATTTAAGCTTGTTAATTATACCAATGTTGCGTGTAATAGTTTTACGTATGTTATCTATGTGGAATTTCCATGAAAGCTTATTATCGACTGTTATTTCAAGAAACTTAACATGGGATACATTTTCCAAGGGAGTTCCATCCAAAATAATATCAACAGGAAGTGTATTTATAGAGTTGCTAAACAACATATATTTTGTTTTTTGGAATATTTATTGATAATTTATTTGCTCTTATCCATTGGGTGACATTTTCTAGTTCAGAGTTGATTATATTAGCAAGGTGAAGAGGATTTTTATGTGAAAAAAAATAAGTTAGAGTCGTCCGCAAAGAGAATAAAAGAAAGAACATTGTGAAAGGGGCTTAAAAAATCAGCATATAGGGGCTTTCACAATTGCTCGTGCGATCATTTGGTCACAAAATATATTGCACAAAATCGCAACAGTAGCAAGCAGTAACACCACCAATGTCTTAGGGGCCTTAATGAAGCAGTTTTCGGATTTAGTATTGCAAAAATACCCCCCCCCCCGAAGCTATAAGAGTAATGGTAAACAAGCCATCGGTTTTATTTAAAAAATTTTTTAGACAATTCTAAAATATATTCGATTTATTTTGATCAGATGCTGTGTCTCCTGGAGCATATGTACCATGAATTGGGTTTAGTAAACGAGTTTCATATGAATCCGATCGTCCTCAGGCGGTTTCTGGTGAGTAATTGAAGAGCATTATTTGGATTGCAATGTTCTAACGTAAATCTTGACTGCCTTATATCATTACTGTCAATAATTGTTTTATAGCGAGCCCAATCCTTTCGTGTTACTTTGAGACAAGAATCCAAGAACCCCCCCCCCACCCCCCCCCCAAAAAAAAAAAAAAAAAAAAAAAAAAACGAGAGTGGAAGATTCATATTGTGTATTCCTTTTTGCTTATTTTTTGGCAAAATAATTATTTCATGTCTTTTAATCTATCAATTGTGAGTATTATTTTTACAATGAATGTGTGCTATGTAATTACTTCGCATCATCATTTTTTTCCTTTTAATATGATAAATACGAATTTAATTTCATTAAGGGGGTTGACGCAGAAACAATAGCTTGCTCCAATTTGTTTTGGGTCGATATTACTGGTAGCATCATACTCAATATCGTTCTCCGCATCATATATTGAATTGTAATATTTTACAATGTACCATTACTTTGAATTTGAACTGAATGATTGATACATATTATTACAAAACAAAATATATATTTATACGTATTTTTTTTATTTGCCTCCGTATAGCTCTGTGTCCAGGAGAACTACCGTAATAACCCGTTCCACAATTTCCGTCACTGCTTTTGTGTGACGCAGATGATGTATGGTATGATATACCTGTGCGATCTCCAGTCCAAGTTTTGTTTGTCGGACCTTGGTATTCTCCTCACAGCGGCAGTGTGCCATGATTTGGACCACCCTGGTTTCAACAACACGTATGTACCAATTATAAATTCAATATGTCATAGCAACAGTCATTATTCAATTCAACTGAAACAGATTTTTATTTTTGCCTTCAACCTACTTTAAACACTAGTATGATATATGTTGTCATTTTTCAAATGTTAATCTTGACATTTCCATCAAATTTAAAGAAAATGATGACACACAATTTCCTCTGTATTTTATTGTTTTGTGAATTTCATTTCCTTACATTGCTTTTCAGCATTTTCATACTTCTTTTATTTTCCATGAACATTATCGGGCACATTCTTGCAATCATAAACAGCTTAAATATAAATCCATGTAAACCAGCCAAAAGTGAAAATCAGTATACATTTGTAATTTCCGGCTGAGAACACAATTTGCATTGACTTTGTACACAAAATCATGCTTTTGACCAATTTTTAGTCTGACAGGCACTCATAAAAAATTGCATAAATTGGGAACTGTGTATCCGGGTGCCAAATAATAATAATAATATTTTCAAAAGTCGCGCAACGTCAGCGAGCGCTCAGTGGTGGAAAAAAAATACGTGGCGGCGCAATCACGAAATTCGTCGAAGGGCGTGGGGAAATATTCGACCCCTCCCCCGTTAACTAAAAGTAAACTCCAGTAATAGATATAATAAAAAAAACATCTTGTGAAATGATATATATTAATATTTATATAAACTGGTTTCCGAAAGAAACAGATCAAACCTTTACAATTCACTGCTTAAATTCTTTACTATGCACATGTCAATAGTTAAAAAAATAGTTTGATCACGAAGGGGTTTGTCCACAGTCACAGTATAAGGATAGCAAAAGAAAGACCAATGAAAATGAGATTGGATTAAACAAACTTCCTAATTTATATACACATGTCTTCACAGGCATGTTTAAGGGATTGGCTCGATCGCAATAAAGCTGCTGGAAGTGAACATCAATTGTTAAAATGACTGGAACAATTACACAGCCATATACGCAGATCCCTCTGGGGACGTCCCGTTAAGCGGGGGATAATCTGAACACGGTGTGGATCTGTGCAAGACTGCATGAGATCCCTGTATATTATTTGTTCATACCTTGTCATTCACTTTTCGCCTTGAATCTGAAAGGTTAAAGGATGGTCCAGGCTGGATAAATTTATATCTCAATAAGTAGAGTAAACTTCACAGAGCAAAATGCTGAAAATTCCATCAAAATCGGATAACAAATAATGAAGTTATTGAATTTTTAAGATTTGCATTATTCCGATGAAACAGTTCTAGGCATGTCTTTATGAATATTCATTAGCTGGGCTGATGATGTCATATCCCCACTTGTTATTTTGTATTTTATCATATGAAATTAGGTTTATTTAAAAAAAAATTACCAAGAACTAAAACAATTGGATTGACAACTGATAAAAAAGTGCATTAGTTATTTGTTGCTGCAACTTATTTCATCATAATGGAGACACATCATTTACACATGTTTGAAACAATTATGATTTCATGTAATAACATAAGAAAAAGGAAAGTGGGGATATGTCATCATCAGCCCACCTGATAAATATTCATGACGATGTGCATATAACTGTTTTTCACAAATATTGATAAACTTTAAAATTCAATTACTTCGTTATTTGTTATCCGATTTTGATGAAATTTTCAGCATTTTGCTCTGTGAATTTTACTCTATTTATTTAAATATATATATTTTCAGCCCGGACCATCCCTTTAAGAACTTCGCTTTCTGTATCCAGTGGAAAGGGGATACATGACAGTTTATTCTTTCCAGCCTAGCTATGCTGTTCGGTGTTTACAGTCAACCACGTTCATGTTTGTCCTTTTACCTTTTATATACGGTTTCCTTTCGAGGATAATCTTAAGAAATCCGACCCAAGTAGTGTGACGTTGACCATCGTCATTATGAAGCTTTCTCCGTCCTTTCTTCCCACGAATCTCATTAACAACTTCGAAATGTTTACTACTAGAATATTGAACAGATAGTATTTGGATGGTACATATTATAGAAATATCTGACTACATAGAAGAAGCGTTATTTCTTCTGCAATGACATACATTTGCCCCCCCCCCAAAAAAAAAAAAAAAAATCATATAGCACACAATGTGAACAGATCTCATAGTAGGATAAATAAAATTATTACACAATAATTAATGCACAATAACTTAATGATAGTTCACTTAAATTCAATTCAAAGTTTATTGACATCAAATCATGATTTTGAATGATCATCATCAAAATAAAACAATAATTTGACGTAAACATAAAAAACTAATATTGAATATGTTGAAGTATATTTAAACAGGATAAAAACGATCAGCACAGTGGCTGTTTTACATTGCAGTCCTGTGACATAATACAATGAATAAAAATCACTATTATAACATGTGCACAAATAAAGGACAAACAAATTCATATAATTCTAATTTTCCCAAAATGCAATAAGAAATTGAATATGACATCACAATGTAACATGGTATATGTTATCATGATTATATCGTGTTGAGAATAAGATATTGATATTTAAAAAAAAATCATGATCTTCCACGTAATTGGCATTTGATAATTCGCATGATTAGAGGAAATAAATGATTATCGATCAAAATATTGCATTGAGTGCCATTTCGAACAATTATTTTACTATCCAAATTTTAGCGGTCCTCCCCTTTCATCTAGGAAAACGGCGTCGCAACTATCAGGTGTCTGTTTGCATTCTACTGTCTGTTTAGAGCACCAATGTGCATACATTCATAGTTAATCATTGTTCGAATTAACATTGACGCGTCCTCAACGTAACACTAATTATGAATATTACCAAGGTGTTTGTCTGTCGGGAAATGGCAAAGTTCGGATGCTTGTTTGTCCATCTATGTGTAGGGAGATGGTGTGGTGCGTGCACAACCATATGGCTTCCTTGAAATTACTATTTTTTTCATCACAGGTTGACTATAATAACAATGATTCAGTGGTGCCCCCCCAGGCACACATTTTCAGTTAACGAATACGAGAAGATATAAATTATCATCTTTCTTTTTTATAAGGTCAGCCCGCCCCCCCCCCCCTCTCCCACCGTTCAGGTATTAATGTACAGGGGCCGCGGAAACGGGGCGCTGCGGGGCTTCAGCCCCTGCACTTTCCAAAACCGTGTACAAAAACTTAAATATCGCCATATGTGATTTTGCATGGTCACCCCCCCCCCCTTTATTTGGCTTAGCCCCCAACTTTCAAAACCGTTCCGCGGCCCCTGAATTGTATAATTTATTTCTGGTCTATAATGGGTCCCAGTATGATCGTTAGGTGGATAATACAACTGGTATTTTTTTTCCATCTTTATCTATTGGGCAATTTGTTGGGCATGTGATAATTGTTATTGCCAACCATTATGAATGCATATGTAGAATTGTAAATTAGCGAAATCGATCTAAACACCTTAGGAAAAAGGCCAGATGAGAAAATGAAATTGGCAGCCAAATGATGCTTAGTTACAGTATGTTAATATACATCCGTCATGACAAGTGTTCCAAACATTTGTCATTTGCAGTAGTCTTGTATCGACTGTTTTACCTAAAAAAACTTGTGTTTTATTCCCACGTCTTCCTTTTACAATGTTTTAATGTCTCAATTATTTTGAAATATCGTCTTTTGTATGGGGAGGAAGATGCGTCTTACCTGGAGATAGTTTGTGGCTGTTGTAATAGCAGGCTTTTAGATCAAATAGTTTACCGTATTTATTCGGCCTGCAGGTATCAGATAAATGCCCGTACCGATCTGGCTATCCGGTACAACGACATATCACCGTTAGAAAATCACCATTGTGCAGTAGCCTTCAAGATCATCAGCAATCCAGAGTGTAACATCTTCCGTAACGTACCCGAAGAACAGTTCAAGGATATCCGACAGGTAAGTGCAGCAACAGTGCAAATTGTTCAATAGGGGAAAGTTTTATGTAGTTTTTTTTTCGGGAATTGTCAGTGACTATATTGGCATCTTCAAATCAGATGCAGCAACAGGACAAATTGTTCAATGGGGGAAAGATTCATGTAGTTGTTTTTCGGAAATTTTCAGTGACTATATTAGCATCTGCAAATCAGATGCGAGATTTACAGTATGACCTACCTCATAGCATCTGGCGGTGGGGGAATCACTGCAATACAGTACATGAATCGCTCCCATTGGAAAAGTTTTGTGGGTAATTCTAAGTGACTACTTTGCTCCCAGCGAATCAGATGCAATGATTTCATGTACGTTTCATAAGCATACATGGATGTGGGTCGAAATCAACATCAATGGCCAACCTCTCAAAACCCTCCGTGATGAGCGCTTTGTAATCATGATTTAGTTAGGTAACGTAAGGGGCTTAACGCGACATGACAGACGGAAAATTTTGCCATGGCATACATTGGCGATCCAACCGAAATTGAAAAAATGTCTTTTCCAAATGTATAATTTGTATTTTCTTTGCAGTATTTAGGTTGTTATTATTGATTCTTAAAACCGCATGTATCATAGGGATTTAATGCCGTCGTTACCTAATCAGTCAAACGTTTTCCCCTCCAAATTTGAAAATAGGCGAATACAGAGTTATATTAAAAATAGTCATTGAAATTGAACTACTGCTCATTGACTGTTGCGAGAGGTGAGTTTGAATTTTCTTTTTTTTTTGCGTTTCTTCCTAAATTAATCATTATTTTTCATTCAAACTCACTCTTGAAGAATTGCTAAAATATGATTAGATCGTTAGGATGAAAGACTGGGTTGCACAATTAGAATTCTTTGATTTATTTTTGTTCCTTTTTTAACCAAATTGCATTCGTTTAGAAAACAGTCGTTTATTATAGGAAAGAGCTATAGTTGCGCCGCCTATCTTTGAGTATTAAGTTTTGTTTAGTTTTATTTTAGAGTGTATTTCTCATGTTCTTATTATCGGACTTAAATGATGTTCTTTTTACAGGGTATTATCATGTTGATCATGGCAACCGATATGGCTCGTCACTCTGAGATTCTGGACCAGTTTAAGGCCCAGGTGGAAGGTGGTTTTGACTTTGAAAACCAGGAACATCTTAACTATGTTAGTATATTCATTTGATACACCATATTACTATAGGTTTTCCCGTCCAATTTCACCAGAGTTGCATTCAAATCAATGAAAGGACGTTCAAATTCGAAATATTTCGTCCAGCCTCTGCACACATGGTTCATTTTTTCATTTATTCACCATTAAATTCCGTTCTACAGTGCGTATCAAAATAAAATTTACACTTTGAAAAAGCCCTGGGAATCTAAAAATTTACAAAATATGGGTAATTTTTTTTCCCATATAATCTTGGGTTTGGGTCTCATCTATCTAATGAAAGTAAAAGTTTTTACAGAGTCTTACACTTGAGTGAGCACTGTCCATTTTTGTAAAGCTCGCAGAAATCTGTTTGCGCAGAAATGCTCATTTTCACGCTGTGTCAAGGGGAAAGGGTGAAATCAAACTTAGCCTGCGAAACATTTCTCATACATTTTCCTTTCATTTTTAGTCATTTGAAATAAAACGGATACATTCAAGCATTTTGTAACATTTTTCCCACCCAAATTGAAATGTCAACACTAGGTAAGCACAACCTTTACTGTTTTTGTGCCTGCTGGATCTGAGGACATAACTGAATCTGAACAAAAGTTTATATCAGACATCTCCAGCATTTTTCACTAAGTTTTTATCATTTAAAGTGGGTTTACAATTCATTTTTTATTTAATACTTGTTTCTTCACATTTTCCAAAGCTTGACAATGATTCACAAAATGGAAATCAAGCCTTAGCCAGTTCATGTAATTCACAGCTCAGTGTAAAGCAAATATCGTCACAATGGCCTCGGTGTGTGGGGGAGTGGGGTGGGGTGCAATGCACTCTTCGAAGTGTTTTGGGCTAAGAAACAAGTTAAACAGGTAAACGATATCTTCAAATCAATTTTCCAAGCTAAATTACACGCGTTCTTCATGATTAAGGTCTACTTTTATTCCCATAACTATTTCAAGGTTCTGCGCAAATAATTTTTCACTAACTTTTCAAAAGTAAGTGGTGCTCACTCAAGCGGAAATATTTGTCGACAGTTATATCGTCATTTGCTTAAATGGATCTGCACCAATGCTAAAATGTGGAAAAGTCTTCAAGATATTACAAATGTACAATTTTACAGGATTTTTTTAAGTGTAAACTTTTTTTGATACGCACTGTATATCATTACTTTGATTTCTAATTTAGAGAGAAATTCGTTCAAATTAATGGCTCAAAGGTGTCATTTAATTTCGCGACGATGAACTGATTGTTTAATTCCGCCTGAAATACCATTTTCAATTTCATTTATCGGCACACATATTTGCACTTAAAACATCCAAATTTTAGATAACATGTTTCTGTGTTCATTTTTTTATTACGTTATACAATATTGTTTTTTACTTTACTCTATCTTTTTATATTTTTGATGTTTTCAGTTAGTATCATTTTATTCCATTATGTTTGATAAGGACGTAATTCATGTAACACTTATTATCCGCCAATGAGTGGGTAGATGACATTTGACAATGGGAGGTATTTTTTCTTCATCATCTTGTTCTTTTTATTTTACATAATTGTAATTTATATCGTTTTGGGGAAGGGATAAGAAACATGGTATTGACCACAGTCTAATGTTACGAAAGTGGAGCAAAAACAAGTTGTTGTTCCGATGATGGTTTGTCAGATGGATGATACATTTCAGCAAATTTGTAAACATCCAATAATAGAAGTAAAACTCATTTTCAAAATTATCCAACAGAAGTAAGAAAAAACAACGAAAACATGTCCATATCCTGTAAGTGATTGCATATTAATGATTTTGAATTCCTAAACGTTCGCAAGGAGGGTACCGGTGCGAATTTGAAAACACTTCTTCAGCTATTTTAATTTGATCGTTCTTTATATATGTTTGAATTAGTTAACCATGAAATCGCGTGCCAATAGAATTAAATTGAATTAATTATTTGGCTATCTAAATGCTGATCTCATAGGTCATTCAAATTAGTTGCAAATTGAATTATTACATCATTAAATCGGTTGAGATTTTGACAAAAATGGACGGGAACCCCTATATTAACTGGCACCAGGCCGACGAAAGTCTTTATTCGTTTAATTCTTATTTTCCCCCTTTTTATCAGGATGGCGTTTTCCCACTTTCTCAATGCCCTCTTCAATCTTGCCAATACAGAAATTAATGCACTTATTTACACGGCTCCCTGAATATTTAATTAAATTTGCTCTGTTGAATTCTTTAATGTGCTTTCATTTTCATGTCTAAATTCAGCACCTTTGAAATTACATGTAATTCTTTATTTCTTAAGGGGGCTAGGTGGCTACGCAGAACTAATTTCCTCTAACTTGCAAATACAATACTGTCATGGTAACAACGGTGTCAGATGACTCAACCTATGCATGCTGTCAATAAATTACATTAATCTCACTCGTTTTCATATTATTTCCAACTTGTCATATCCAGCTTCGAATGGTTTTGATCAAGTGCTGTGATATTTCCAACGAGGTGCGTCCATCTGATGTATCGGAGCCGTGGGTGGATTGCTTACTCGAAGAATATTTCATGCAGGTTGGTAAAGCAGTTATCATGAACATTTTTTTTGTAAAAAGTAAATATTTGAAATGAAATTTGAATAACTTTATATATAGCTGAAAAGGAAACACATTCCTTTATGCATGTTTATTGGGTCTCCTCAGGGTAGCACATTTCAGAGTAGCAGATTTTGTTCGATTATTTTTTTTAATTTCTCTATTAATATCATTATAATTTTGATATGAAAACGTCTATTACATTTTTTTTTGACATTTTCGAGATCAAAATATTCAACTGCTGTCCCCCACCCCTTTATAATCGTTTCGGTATCGAAAATTAAAAAAAAAAAAGGAAATAAAATTATGAACATGTGTGTTTTATGCAAAAATTAAAAGACATTGTATTTTTATCATTCAATTCTTTGAAATATTTTCAAGTCAAATAGGAAGATTAAGCTATCATGCTTTAATAACATTTCCGAAAGGTGTTTGAAATTTCTGCTAAATATTCATTCTTAAAAATATTTTTATGCAATAAAGTATTTCCTTTGCTTTACAATTTTTTTTAATGTATAGTCCAACACATTTGAATGGTAACATTCTGCAAAAAACAGATGTTACGTTTTTAAAATGAAATAATGTTTCGAAAAAAGCAAAGAACCAAAACACGTTTGGACAAGATATTTAAAACAAATATTGGGAATATTAATTAAAATACGTTTTTAGTAACCAGCAGTCTTGTGTTTATATTTTGAAAATATTTTCATAGAATTTACATAACCTTTCATATTTCAACAATTGTATATAAACAAATTTTTATTATTAAAACCTGCTGATTAACTCACCAGCATGATTTCAAGAAATGATCCAATGTAGATGCATGAAAAATTATGAACCTTACAGTAGTTTAAACAGTCTAAACAGGACAGGGGCGGATCCAGGATTTTCCAAAAGGGGGGGGGGCAAATTTTTCGGAGGAAAGTTTTGACACGCAAAAAAAAAAAAAAAAGGTTTTCAACCACAAATTAATCATATTTCGTACCCGCAAAAAAAAGGAATTTTTTTTAATGGTCTTCAATTTCAAAAGAGGGCGCACACGTCTGTTCTGATGGCATTTTTACTGACAAACTTTAATTTTGCTTCTCAAAGGGGGGGGGGGGGGGGCACGTGCCCCCTGTGCCCCCCCCCCCCTTCCGGGTCCGCGCCTGATTCTAAACAAATGTTTCAAACCCTAAACAACACATGCAATTTAACCGAATTGTCTAGAGATGATAATCCAAAAAATTAAAAATTCCAAATATAAGTATCGAAGTGTTTGATATCCAAGAATATTTTATGCAAAAAAAAACACAAGGCTAAGCGAGATTTCATTGTTAGTAGTTTGTAAACAAATGCTTCATTGGCTGTTCAGAAAATCGATGAGGCGTGAAATGTTTGGAGTGCGCGTATATGTAAAGTATCACAAAACAGGAAATGTCTGGACGCATAGAAAATATGCGAAAGCAATTAATATAAATGAACATATTGTTTATAGCTTTATCTATATATTTATGTACGATGTGAAGAAAAAAAAACGTGTAGTTGCTACAAAATTCAATAGATTCAACTTATGCATAATTATTCAAATATATTCTGTATGCATGTGTGTATACTGCGCATGCAAGCTACGCGTTTCAGTTCGGATCAACATGGTCTATACTTTGGGAGTTAACTCGATTTTGTAATTACAAATTTTTATTTTATTTTATTTTATTCAGAGCGACCGAGAGAAGATTGAGGGGCTACCAGTTGCATCCTTCATGGACCGTGATAAAGTCACTAAACCGACCGCTCAAGTTGGTTTCATCAAGTTTGTTCTTATTCCTATGTTTGAAGTGGTTGCAAAGGTGGGTTTTATGATCTTCCTATAGAAATGATGACTAGTTAAGTTTAGTTTCGAATAGTATACAATTGTAATGTGTTTTTTTTGTCTCCAAGTAGTTGTGTTTCGATTCATCAAAAATATTAAGAGAAATGTCCCACATCCCTTCTTGTATTTATTTATTTATTCGGCAAATAATACAAAAGTATAAACTATACAAAATAAGAAATATCAATCATTGGAACGCCAGAGAAAGGAAAAGTTTACTGAATTACTGTGGCATGAAGCCTCCTGTCCCAATTCCAATGGTTGATATTACAATATACATTAATAACTAAACAATAATAATGTGTGATATATATGATATAAAACTATATTATTAAAACCTTCCAATAATTCTCACCCTTTCCTTTGATTGTATTTTGTTTCGCTCCTCTGGGCGACAAATCACACATATTTTTGTACTTAATATTATTTGCAGTCAACGCGACAGAATTTATGGATTTTTTTTTTAGCGGAAGATGGGTGTGTATTAAAGTAGGAAAGGGAGGGGGGCGGAGTGTGTACTTACAACATTGCATCCAATATATCCTTCCGGTTCATATCAAGTCCAAAGTAGAGGCCTTGGGGCACATTTGAAAACAATATAATATGTTTCTTACTTGCACCTACATGTATATCGTGGTGTTTATTCCAGCAAGGGTGAATGGTTGTCGGTCCGACCAAAACAGACATGCATTAATGTTGGGGTCAAGCCCTTGAATTTTGAAAATAACCTTTATTTCAGGGGAATGGAGTTGTGGGGATTTGGCATTGTATTTTGCTACCCTTTGCAAAGACAAAATATATGTTGAAATAAATTATTAAAGTGTCTTTTTAATGCTAGATTGGATATTCCACAATTTACATATGTTTCACGCTTTTATTTATATACCCGTCATCCATACACTGGTCTGAAAATAAAAGAAAGGCGCCCCTCGCTATGTGCATGCTTTATTGACTTTGTCACTCAGAAAATTGTCAAGTTCTGTGCAAAGATAAACTATGGAAAGCCAACAACGTGAACATCTAAATCGCATGTTCAAAATATTGTTTCTACATTTTTTTTTTATTAGTAGGCTGTATATCCACACGTTCACCGTTTTCTTAAACATTCGGTTTCATTTATTATTTTGTTTAAAAAGGACATTGTGCAAATTTCCTGAAAGAAAAATTACATTGATGGATTGCCATATACTTGAGGGTGATTAGATCAATCATAACTCTTTGTAAGATGGGCCCTAATACGTTTGATTATACATTCGTTACATAATATTGCTGCCCCTACCATCACGCATCTCGTTTATGATAATTCTACAGCTTTTTACCCAGCTTAACGATTCCGTTGTGGAGCCACTGAGGTCCGCCCTCTATCGATACGAGGAGCAGAAGTTGAAGGAAGATCAGATTAAAGAGAAAATGAGAGAGGTATTTTATCGGCATTTTCATTTATTCTTTCACTCTATCAATATTGCCATCATTGGACTATTTCATTTGTCCCTGTGATTCGTATGTAAACATACAAAATAAAGGCCTTATACGCATACATTCGTAATTCCGAAGCTTCGTTATACCGAAGGTTCGGATATTCCGAAGGTTCGTTATTCCAAAGGTTCGTATATCCGAAGGTTCGTTAGTCCGAAAACGAAGTGAGGTTCGTAATACCGAAGGTTCGTTAATCCGAAAAAAAAATGAGGTTCGTAATTCCGAAGGTTCGTTAGTCCGAAAACGAAATGATTAACAAACCTAACGAACCTTCGGAACAACGAACCTTATTTCGTTTTCGGATTAACGAACCTTCGGAACAACGAACCTTATTTCGTTTTCGGATTAACGAACCTTCGGAACTTCGATTCTCATGTCGTTTGCGGATTATCGAACCTTCGGAATAACGCCACAAATGTTCGGATTAACGAACCCTTTTACGTTTTCGGATTAACGAACATCGAGGTATAGGCAAATTACGTGTTTCGGAATTACGAACCTTCGGAATAAAGAACCTTCGGAATTACGAAGTGTAACCGGCCTTATCGCCCTAATCATATACATTTTTTTTTTTGGGGGGGTGGTATGTCGAGCAATTTCTCATTTTAAGCTGCAAGGGCTGCAAAGTTATAATCAGTATGATGTATCCCCGGTCTGTGAAGGCATTTGAGGAGTCTTCAGTCACCATAGTATTATTATTGTGTTATAACTGAGTTATATAACACTTGCTGTTAAATTAATTGATGTTTGTGTTGACTCACATAATGATCATTATTAACGCGGATATGTAATAAGCAAAAGAGTATCAATGACCATACTTTGGATTCGTATAATTATGTGAAGTGTTGGTTTTAAAAGGTTCTATAAGAAGCTACAGTATCCGTATAAATTGTAGCCACGGGAGGAAAACCAAACAAGAAGTATGTTTGTTTGTTGTTGTTGTTGTTGTTCTTCTTCTTCTTCTTTCTTCATTACCCATCATCGATGACCAAGAATGTGTATATTATCATTTCACTGATTTGGCCATCTTTCAAATTGAATATTTATGTACTTTTGTTTTTTTGTCAAAGACAATTTTATATGTTATATTTTTTTATGTTCTGTCCGCAGAAGGCAAGGCTTCGCGCAGAGCAGGAAGGCGTGGACTAGGCATCTATAACTGACCAATCAAAGGCTATCTTCACTTTTATTCTTGCTACAGACTACAAACATATATTTTCGCACTACCACGGGTCATTTTAAATGCCTTCAATTTTCTAATGGAATCGGTGCAATGTGCAATGTGATATCAAGCATAATGGCGAAACGGTGCTTGTGTAATTTCTGTAAATATGCAAAGTTGTGTTGTGTAATTTTATTTGCATTTTTTATATTGACTGGTCTTAGTACAAGGGGTCATCAATGTATCATTCATTTTATTGTTATAATAATAATAATTATTATTATTATTATTATTATTCTTATTATTATTATTATTATTATTGTTATTATCATTATTGTTTCCCTTTTTTTGCAATTTGCCACTTACTGATTATTTCACGAAAGTAAAAAAAAAATCTTACATGATAATGATGATGATGAACAGCATTTTGCATACTGTCATTTATCTATAAAAAATATTGAAAGGCACCAGCTTTATCTCCAATATAACTTTGCTGGATAAGATGGGTGTTCAGTTCAGATTTGAATGTCTCAATTATGTGACAAATACGAAGTTTGATGGATAGAGAATTCAAAAGACAAGGAGCAACAAGTCCAACCGAATAATATCATTTTAATCTCATTTGTTCTTAATACTTGGTAGTACTGGTACGCCACGACCAAGCTATTTACTGAAATTGCAAAAATATTAGAATTATATATAATAAACGTTATGAATATAAATTGAATAGAAATGGCAGTTATAAATGAAGTTCAAAACGACCTCATATCCTAGCATTTTATTTTATAAACCGTTTCTTAAACCAAAAGTTTGCTAATTTCATTTTTATCTTCCAATTTTGATATAAATTTTGTATTTTTAAAAATCCTTTAATTTTAACTGCGCACTTACTGAAACCCGCCAACACGGTGGTCATCTTTGGGGTTGTATTATATTTTGTATAGTATGATATTTGTGTGTATAAACAATGTTTTATTGGGCCCAGACGTTGGCTAATTTTATCAGAATCTTCATTAATTTTCGAATCGCAATTACTAAAACTTTTTTTGTCTCACCTGCATAGCAGAGTGAGACTATAGGCGCCGCTTTTCCGACGGCGACGGCGGCGGCGGCGGCGACGGCGGCGGCGGCGTCAACACCAAATCTTAACCTGAGGTTAAGTTTTTGAAATGACAGCATAACTTAGAAAGTATATGGACCTAGTTCATGAAACTAGGCCATAAGGTTAATCAAGTATTACTGAACATCCTGCCTGAGTTTCATGTCACATGACCAAGGTCAAAGGTCATTTAGGGTCAATGAACTTAGACCATGTTGGGGGAATCAACATCAAAATCTTAACCTAAGGTTAAGTTTTTGAAATGTCATCATAACTTAGAAAATATATGGACCTAGTTCATGAAACTTATACATAAGGTTAATCAAGTATCACTGAACATCCTGCATGAGTTTCACATCACATGACCAAGGTCAAAGGTCATTTAGGGTCAATGAACTTTGGCCGAATTGGGGGTATCTGTTGAATTACCATCATAACTTTGAAAGTTTATGGATCTGATTCATGAAACTTGGACATAATAGTAATCAAGTATTACTGAACATCCTGTGCAAGTTTCAGGTCACATGATCAAGGTCAAAGGTCATTTAGGGTCAATGAACTTTGGCCAAATTGGGGTATTTGTTGAATTACAGCCATAAATTTGAAAGTGTGTTGGTCTAGTTCATAAAACTTGGACATAATAGTAATCAAGTATCACTGAACATCCTGTGCGAGTTTCAGGTCACATGATCAAGGTCAAAGGTCATGTAAGGTCAAAGAACTTTGGCCACGTTGGGGGTATTTGTTGAATTGCCATCATATCTCTATAAGTGTATTGGTCTAGTTCATAAAACGTGGAAATAAGAGTAACCAAGTATCACTGAACATCTTGTGCGAGTTATAGTAGTTTTCAAAATCAGCACTGCTGCTATATTGAATCGCGTGATGCAGGTGAGACGGCCAGAGGCATTCCACTTGTTTGAAATCAGCAGGTGTGCTTTTGATTGGACTATGTATATTTGTATTGTATGATATGTATTATGTAAAATAATGTATCTTGTATTTAAGCCTATGAACATTTACCACTATACAGTTATTATGTTACATTCAACTCATCATCGAAACTGACTCCAAACCATCGATATCAATAAAATGGATGGAGCTTCTACGCGCTCTTTTGAGACCACCGGAAACAACAAAGGTACTCCAAAAGGTCAAGTGCGCACAGAGTTACATACTTTTTATATTGCGTGTGAGTGTGTGTACGTGAAGTATTTTACGAGTTGGTACGATCACATACGGTTTGTTGTGTCATGGAGTACTTTTTTTATCGGCCTCAAAGGTCGTGCATGCGAGCAGGGGCGGCAGAAACCGGGGGGGGGGGGGGGTAGCTCCCCCCCCCCCCACCCCCGCATCTATTATTGGGTATTCGTCCTTATCATGGTTACAAAAATGCATAGAATGCAAAGTTTTCAGGTTGGAGTATTATACATTTTTGGCTTGTGTGTTGCGCTCGCACCAATTACTGTTTATTAAGGTAGTCATTCTGTTCCCGGTTAAATAAAATGCCTAGAATATCCAGTTTTCTGGTTAGAATATCACAAATTTTCAGCTCGCGCTCGCATTCTTCAATTGGTGAGATATGTAGCCCGTATCCTATTAATGAGTCACTAAATGCAGTCTTTAAAAGGTTCGTTTTCAAGTCAAAATATTAAAAACTTCAGCTCGCTTCGCGCTCGCGTTAATTCTTTAGTTAGATTCACATCGTTTTTCATGATTATAAAAACACTGTTCGGAATGTTTACTTTTCATTTCTTATTACATGGAATTTCCAAAAGTTTGAGCTCGTGATTCGCTCTCGCAACATCCCAATAGAATGCCATTTTAAGAGTAATTAGGTCCATAATTGACACAAAATCAAGTTTTACAACTTCAGATTTGATTTTTTTTCCAAACCGCTCGCTCACAAAAAAAAACACCTAAATATATATGTTATCGATCTGAAATCACTTTAAAACTTAACTAGTACAAAACACACAACTCCTTCACTCAGATGATAATCTCATGGTGAAATAATCAGTTTGCACCAAAATGCCCTTTTTGGCATATAAGTTTTCTTTTTGGCTTTGCCCCCATCACCCACCGCCCCCCCCCCCCCGCCCAACAAAAATACGTTCCGCCTCCCCTGCGTGCGAACGAGCGTGCGTCATGGAATTGTGTGCGTGCGTGCAAGCTCCATTAAGCGTGTGGATATCGATGCCCCAATTAAATAAACCAATAACCATTCGAAATGACGTAACATTTTTTATAGGTGCGGAGTCGGTTTCATGTGTGCGACTGTAGCTATAGATTAGTACATACATGTTACAATGTCTGGTATTTGTTCTGTTCTACATTTTTTTCGATTTACTTTACAGTATTATAATGTTGTTCGGCTTGGAGTGTGCAATATTGAGCGTATAGCTTTTATTACGATTTGAATATGTAGACAATTAATCGGCGTTGTACATTTCAAATTCTTTGTACAGGTTTTGCTTTTTTGTAATTATTGGATGTTCACAGTTCTTGTTATCACCAATCACAGGCGGCGAATTTGTTTGTGTGATTTTTCGATATTCCGCTCTTATAGGCTGTCGCACAAAAAAAAAGAGAAATCGGTGGGGGTCAAGTCCCCCCCCCCCCCCCCCTCTCTCTCTCTCGTCCCATCATGAACTACGCCAATAGCCTCGTATAGACAGATAAGGGCAGCACTCGGTTTCTTTTCTTTGCATATGCATGGCGATAGACAATGGTAAATGGCAATGGCAAAGAAAATGGTTGCAGTGTTTGGGGCGCTCTAAACCAATACTTTTACATAAAACGATATAAAGCATGGCCTGGTATATATGCCTGTAATGAACTAGCCGTGTATTTGCCATTCTCAACTTGAAGTCTGATGAAAGCTTTTGCGATATAGTTTTTATTCTGTTTATACTTTTGTTATTTTGATATTTTAATATGGACAGTGATTTGTATGTAGAGGAGCGTAAGCCTTGTCGTAATTCGATTTACTACAGGACGTAAATATTTTATATCGTTGTAATTCGAATTAAGTACATAATTACGCCATGTTTTTGTAATTCGAATTACTACACGATATAAATTATTACGTCGTGCAGTTATTTGAATTACAACACGACGTTTATCCATTTTATTAACGTCTCATTCTTCTATAAATGTGGCATCTCAATGTTTTAGCTTTTACTACGCTATCATCGTATGCGTTTTCATCTGTCATTCTTTGGTTAATTCACGTAAATGTCATTTAATTTACATCAGGGTAGATGTTTACTCTGCAACTGATGAAAAAAAAAAACACTCACGCACCAACTCACAATCCTAACGAGAAATAGTTCACAAATATTTTGTGAAATCGATGGAGACGGGATGGGGGCCGTTCTGCAGTTTTGCGAAGTCATGTGATTCTGTTCTTATTTTATTTGTGTCATAATTTTGTTTAAATAATGTACCTCCAACCAAATGGGTTTACGTCGATCAAATTTTATTTCTAGACTTATACTTTGAATGTTTCGCTATTTTTTTTTAATGATGGGAATTGTGGAAATTTCTTCATACATATTAATTTCTATCCATTACGAAATATGATATTATACAAAAATGTAAAAATTTGTTTAATTCCAAAGCTCACGATTTAGAGCGTTTCAGAAGTAGCTTGTAGGCCTACGGCAGTAGCGTAATGGTCGTAAGCATTTTCATTACAAGGCAGCAACAAACAAATCGGTATTTCTAATTTACATAACCTCTTTGATATTTTTTGCAAAGGCTATATTGCACCTATATACTTTTTATATACATATATTTATAACGTAACTGGTATTTACGTAATAGTTTGTATGAAGTAAATATGTTTGTCATATGATTGTTTTGCACTCGTGTGGCTTTAATAAAAATGTTTAATGCAATCTCATTTATTTCTGTTGTCGTTAATAGTACTTTGATGTTATAGTTTTTCCCCTTGACATTGTTACCACTTCAATTATAGGAATTTCAAATTAATGGTAGAGATTGTGTTTCTTACCCAGGGTGGCTTAACTTGTTATTCGTCGCTGTTTACTGAACATCATTTAACATTTTACTTATTATTTCCGATGAATTTCAGTCCTTTTTGAAATCGGAGCACTTCGAAAATCATTGACGTTTGGCAGGCCTAATGGTGACCAACCGTGAATTATGTTTTTTTTTAATGTTTTGTGTGTGTGTGTCTTTTTTAAGGATCATGCAATCCGGTCAACAATAAAAGAAAATGATATATACCTGGAGTTCATTCTTCCATGTCCGGGATATCTATCCATACCTCGATTTTGGTTTCGATTTCCTAAAATTTCATAATCACAGTGACATTTTTTTGTAGGTTTTTACTTGAAACTTCGTCTTGCTGTACATAAATAAAGTATTGATTTAAACATGCGACCGCCATAATTAGGTCCAGTGATTGAAATAATCTAACGCATATAAGCATGATAGTGGAATTCGTTTTGTTTATATAGACCTTTCAAATTTAGCTGCCAGACTGAAAACTCAGACGAACTGACCTCTCCGGGAAAAATCATAAGACGCATCTTGCTAAATGTAAATATTTGTGAACAATAGACCCATCCTAGCGGCGTAATCAATAACACTGTCTATTGGTTTCTTAATTATTCGATTGCGTTGCAGGCACGTCCTCTCATTATCCCCCCCCCCCTCTCTCTCTCTCTCTCTCTCTCTCTCATTCCATATATCTGGATACTAGTCTCTCCCCAACACACACGCATCTTTCTATATCTCCCAATTTCCCTCTTGTCTTCAACATATATAAAATAAAACATTGAAAAATATTTGTATTTACAGCATACACACTTTTTGTTTAAGTATTTCTATTATAGGTGATGACAAAATGGTATGTCGCTACATTCCTCAGTCTTGCGTACCTATGTTTATGGGCTGAGCTGCCTGCTTCCTAACTTCTAATGCTTCAAAATAAAAGGTACTGTGATATTTCCGTGCTAGTTGTCAAAGTGAATTAAAATTAAAACCTTAAAAAAAAAACCTTAACCATTTTCAAACTTGGCAAAAATGCGTATTATAAATAAAGATAATGTAGATTAAAAGAATTATTAAGAATGAAACAAAGAATTTACTGTTTGAAGAAAATAATAAAAACAAATTAATAAAAAGGAAGATGGAACAAGCAAAGGAAGGAAATTAACTTGAATAAAAGGATAGTAAGAGAGGGAATAAGTAGAAGAAGAAAGAAAAAAGGAAGAAGAAGAGGAGCAGGAGGATACAATTGAAGAAGAAGATCATAATGATGATGATGATGGAGAAGAAGAAGACGAAAATAAATAGAAAACATATAGACAAAATAAAGAAATACTTATTATAAAGCATTAAAATTAGCCATGAGTTTGATCAACTAAATATGCTCACATTCAACATTAAGTGATGTACATTTGTGGTACATCCAAAAATTATTGCAGCATATACAGGAAATTGTTTTTTCACTAAAATATAAAACTCTCCTTAAAATATTGAAAACATGCATTTTGAAGCTTCAAAACCCAATCAAAATCATCGAAAAGTTGCAATGGATTTTTTCTTTTGTTACATATCGGCTTTTTACAGACTTACATACTACATATCCAATTTTAAACGGTCGTGAAGGAATATTTATAAAAAAACAATATTGAAAATAATACATTTTTCTCTCTCTCAATCTTACCATGGCGAGCTGAGTGCATTCTAGCAGAAGGGTCAGGGACAGCTCTTCATATACATCTTGAGGTCAAAAACACCTTTCTACATGTCAGCAAACCGATTTCAGTTCGATCAAAATATTGGCATTCGATGCCATGCTTTTCAGTATTTGATCCGTCATTTGTATGATTATGTTGCAGTCACACCAATGAAACCGATATCAAATCGATTGAGGATGTCCCATTGGAAATCACTTAATAGCTCTGATCGGTCTGGAGTCGGTATTGCGTCTGTGACTGCGTCTTGAGCACGACTGGGATATTCAATTGTTCGCCAATCATAGTGAAGCCCCCAATTCACCACCTTTTCTCAAAATCAAAACAAAGTATATCGTGCTGTATATAAATAGTTTGGTGTCGAGGTAAATACTTAATGAAGCTTCTACAGTATTTCCAATACATTTTATTTGTACTTTATCGTTGACTGACCCGGTCCTCTCCTGCACGCAGCATTGGAAAAAACCTTTTGCAGGCTAGGGGATATATTTTATAGAAATCAAAATGTATGGTTTTGTGGTTCTCGTCATATCGTCTTTGCTGGTGGGATTTGCCAAATGCCAGTGTCCTAGCCCATGGGAGTTTAACCCCCTGTACCCAGGTTACTGCTATTATTACAACTTCTTTCCAGTGAGTTGGAGTTTCGCTGACCAAATCTGTCAGTTTCTGGAAGGAGGCGATCTGGTGTCCATTGATGACAGCCAGGAAGGAATGGCGATATATGAATACTGGGGAACGATAACGACTAATCCATCTCTGGTGAGTATACATGTACTTATTTTGAGATTCCTTAAGGGACAAGTCCACCCCAACAAAAAATTGATTTGATTAAAAAGAAAAAAATCCAACAAGCATAACACTGAAAATTTCATCAAAATCGGATGGAAAACAAGAAAGTTATGACATTTAAAAGTTTCGCTTAAATTCACAAAACAGTCATATGCACATCCTGGTTGGTATGCAAATTAGGAGACTGATGACGTCATCCACTCACTATTTCTTTTGTATTTTATTATATGAAATATGTAATATTCTAATTTTCTCCTCCTTGTCAAGTGAAACAGTGATCAATTCCTCCCTGAACATGCGATATTAGCATTGCTTAATACTCTATGATTCAGTCAAGTCGGACCCTACGGTCATATTTGTCAAAATTGAAATATTGTATAATTCAAACAATAAAAAACAAAAGAAATAGTGAGTGATGGACATCATCGACTGACTCATTTGCATGTCACTGAGTTGTGCATATCACTGTTTTGTGAAAAATAAGCGAAACTTTAAAATGCCATAACTTTCTTATTTTGCATCCGATTTTGATGAAATTTTCAATGTTATGCTAGTTTTATTTTTCTCTATTTATTCAAATCAACATTTTGCTGGGGTGGACTTGACCTTTAAACAAAAAAGAAATTACTTTAGGGCCTACTTTGTGATGTTCTTTTCCGTTAGTAGTTTTTATCCTCGACTTGACGATATCCTATGAGCGCGTTAGTTTTGTTGATATTATTATCGTTTTTACAATTACTGTTATTCTTCGTAAAATTAGTATATCATCATTATTAACATCATCATTATTATTAGCCTTTGATGTTCCATTATCATCATTCAGTTTTATCAGAAAACAATCAGTGAACATTGATAGCTTTAATTTGAGAACGCAATTAAACTACATCATGTAGCGAAATTCATTAATATTTTGGATAAAGTTATAAGAAATAAATTTTGTAACATGATAACAAATTAAAAGAAACAATCTGTGTTATTTAACACAGAGGTAGTGTCCCAATTATCGTTCATCGCTATCAATTCACCATACTCCCTACAGCATAGTTGTTACCGACGCGATCCGTTTTCAGCATTGAAACTGTGTACGTGTTTAATAAACATTCAAATATTTTTTTTTTTTTTATGTATACAAAAATCCTTGAGAAAGCAACATCATACAAATTTGCTAAAATGAAAAGTTGAAGTGTATATCTTTGAAAATCATGATCATGTTGCAGGAGTCAGGTCACATCTTACACCCATTTCTCCATTCTTTTCGGGACATGTTTATCGTTTATGATTAGACCTATATGTTGTTCCTCCTCATTCCTTCTTAGGGTTACTGGATCGGATTGACGGATATCCATGGAACCGGCTTGGGAAGAACCAAATGGACCGACTGGACGAGCATCAAAGGGAGGACAAACTGGCAAGGAGGTGCATGGCCAAACGATACCAATGCAAACTGTGCCTATGTCACCAATGAGGGCGCTAGTGATGACGAACGCCGACAATGGAAAGCGGCATCGTGCGAAAGTGTTCTGAAACCGGCAATTTGTGAAAGAAAATTGGTTATAAATTAGATGATAATAATAATAACAATAATAATACATTAAATTTGTATAGCGTACTTTCAATATTGATTAGATGCTCAGGGCGCTTCAGAGCAGAACAACAACAAAAGCTATACACATGTCTGAACAATATTAAAGTCAATGTCTATCAAAAAGCACTCTTAAAACAGGGATGATTTCAGGTTGCCCTTGAAGGTGGTCACTGAAGTATGAGTTTTCAAACTCTGTGGAAGTGAATTCCAATGATTCCATGATTTCTTAGCAACTGGAATTTGTAAGAGATTATATGATGAGGATCGTAAGGTTCTTGAGCGTTGGTAATTGCGCATCAAATATAATGTAGCTATGCGGATTACCTTTTCTTTTTATTGGTTTTGAAATGAAAAACCTAATCATTTAATTTCGATGTGTTTGTTGTAGCTTGCAGGGGGGATTGCGTACAGGTGCCAATGCTCTTGAAATAAAAATCATTTAAACGTACAATGAGAAGGGGGGGGGGGGGGTCTGGGTTAATTATGGGTCGGCTGGCCTATGTTCGATTTGGAAACCTTTAAAGACAATAGATGAACAACCTACAAACATCTTCAATGACATCGTAGCCAACACTCACAAACACAAACATGGTGTTAAAACTGACACCAACTGGTGTTAATAGAGGACCACACCCTGAGGTGTTAAAATAACACCATAGAGATTGAACATAACACCAAAGAGTGTAAATATAACAACCATAGGTGTTGTAATAACACCTATAGGTGTAAAACTAACACCATCAATTTAACACCGGTGTAAAGTAATTGGTGTGGTCCTCTATGTACACCGGTTAACACCACAATTTTTGATGTGAATTGGATCTGATGATGCGACGTGTTGTTGATGATTTGGTTGTTCATTTACAGTTTATGTTTTTTTTTTTTTTTTACCTCTTGAAAATGCATCTTATCACTTTTGATGTATGCTTCGTGGTAAATATTATCTGCAAAAGAGTCTTGGGTACACGTAATTATGCTACGTGTATATGGATATCTTTTTCGCCAATACACGAAATAGTCAAACTGATGATATTGTATATTTCAAAGTGATTTAATAATCAAATGAAGTTGACCATGTTGACTGAAAGATAAACATCGATATGAGATAAAGCTTATATATTGTAATTATATTTTTCAAAGTACACTGAAATAATCAATGGACAGAATCACACAAAAATCGTACTGATGTCTGAAATTTAAAATTACTGTATATGAAATTAAAATAATATAGTAGGTGATACTGCGGGAAATGCACTAAAGAGCTTATATCATATTTCCAAAATTATAGTAAATGTGCCTTTCTATAAGTTTCCTGGTTAAGAAAATATTAGTATGAAGGCCAATTGAGAAATAAAGATAAATAAGCAATTCGTTTCATTGGATTTCTTATTCACTGTACATGTATTGTAACAGATTATTGATTTGTGAATATAATTGCAGTTACCTGCAAAAGGTCGATGCAAAGATATGAATTTGATATTTGTTTCCAGATAAGGTGAAGAGTAGCATTTCCAGGTGAGCAGTTTTCGGTGCATCTTCGTTATAATTTGCAGGTACATGTACATATATTATAACAGTTATATTTAGCCACGACAATTTTACATGATGGTTGCAATGTAATAAAATCGTATTTAATATCTACGTTGTCTTTACCATCTACTGTACACTAAAAATATAAAATGAAACGAACAATGGCTTACTAAGGTTTAATAAGCATTTTTACTAACCATATTTGATTAATAATGTTTCATGGATCTAGAAAAATTATAATAACAAGGCTTTAATTGCGTTAAAAGTTTTCTAATATTTGCTTTATTGTAAATATTATCAATATTCTCTGAAAAAAAATATATTCCTATGCGATTGTCACTGTCATGATCATGCACGTCGTCAGACCTAAAATGATATATCAATATGGTTTTCTGGATAGCTTGTAGAGAAATAGGTTCTGTATATTCAAGGAAAAATGGCATCAATCATAATTGAATGATCTATAAAGAAAATATAACATGTACATCTATCTAAACAAGTATCTTTTTTTGTACCTCAACATCATTTTTCAGTTTTCAAAATAAATAACTCTTATCCATATGAAGCATTACGTAAATAAATCCCTTAAACACCTAAAAACGATAGGTATGAATAAATCC